>NW_026717469.1:0-14856 GCF_029784015.1 Lycium ferocissimum | reverse complement strand
GCTCAATCTTCCAAACCAACTACACCAAGTTGAAAAGGGACCTCAAGTTAGTATGAAAACCACAAGAGAACAATTTTGGAATCAAGATTTTGGAGGGTGAAATTTCCCCAAGTTCAGCCGAATTCTCTCTTTCTCTCTTCTTAGTTTTTGCTCTTGTTTTTCTTGTCCAAATGATTCTTGAATTTTCTTGAAACTTTGGTCCCCTTTTATTTTAATTGGTCTCATGCTTAGCACATGATCAAAATCATGGGTTGGGCCAAACCAATTCATGGCCGGCCACCCCAATACTTTGGGCTTTAATTTTTTTCCAATTTTTTTTTTGTTTAAGCCCAATTGATGATTGATCGTTTTGAAGATTCACGGGACTAATTCACGAGATTCCAATTTTGCCCTTAACCTTCCTTAATATTTCCGCGTCATTATTTCCTTAAACATCTCATACACACTAGGTAAAATTCAATTAAGGCCTTATTTCTTAACATTTCAATTATTTCCAATTTTTCCGAATACGCACAAAATGCGAGGTATAACAGCTATCCTTCCTGCTATCTCTTACGCTATTCAATACCATCCTCTCACCATACTCTTTTCCTTATACATGTCCATTTTCTAACGTCCTGTCATTCAAGGTTTCCACGAAAACTCCTCACATCGCCTTAAATACCATCCTCGCTCATCCACTTATTACTGATTTTCAGTCTTACTAACTTACCTCGGAAAGGGGTCTCATTTGCAGCTTAAGTGTCCATATCACACAGATTACCGTGTCCATTGTTCCTATCTCATTCTTGCATTTCTCTCTACTTCCCCCCCGCTTAGGGGTGTACTTATTCCATTATCCGATTATACTTTGTCCCATGACCTTATTTTCCAATTTCACTTAGGCAGTACTTTTACTCTGACGGTACGCATCCAAAGTCCTCTTAGAATATTATCTTTATCCCAACCTATCTCGGGTGCTTCCTTTGGTATCCCCTTATCATTTTTCCCGTTTATGCCTATCTTTTATTCCGGACACGAGGAATCTTATGCTACCTCTGTGCCATTCAGAACACACTGCTCCTACTTAATCCTTCTCTTATTTTCAAAATGTATTCTGTTCGTCCATGTTTATCTGTATCATACCAGTCATTTTCTAGCATCCATTCCACCTTGTTCCTCGTCTTTTTATAACTTGGCCTTTCACAATCCTGTTACTTATGGTACTCGCGTCCTCAGTTATATACGTCGTAACCTATTACTATACTGTTGTCTCGCGTCCTTCTTATTTCCTCTTTCCGTTAACTCCTTCTCTTCACCGACCTAATCCACCCCGTCCTATTCACCCTCTCAAGGCTTCTGGCCACTCCGCATACTCTAACTCCCCTTAGGCTACTCCAGTTTCTCATTTGCTTCTTACGTCTGAATTTATAAGAATTTCAAAAAACTTCCCGGGGGGTCACCCATCCTAGAATTGCTCTCACTCCAGCACGCTTAACCTTAGGACTCCGATGAAATACAGTGTGTTAATGCTAATATAACCGTGTCTACCTCATCGCATGACCTTTACCACATAATCTGGAGCAATTTGAAGCCTTAACGTATTCCAAAATGTTCTCGCAACACACCCACCAGCTATTTTATCAATACGTTCTTATCCGTCTCAATTCTTTTTTCCCTCATACCCTTATCTTATTCGTGTCATTACTTCCCGTGACTATAACCTCATCATATTTTTCTCCTACCTATCGATCCAAATCGATGTCTTAATATATCACTTTATCCGAACCTACCGGTCCTTTTCGAAATCATCTCTTAATAGCACGGAGTCCGTTCCAAATTCCTCATTACCATCTCTCCATCGACCTCCTATTACCGTTATCACCAATTCCACGAGTTAACTTATTCCTAAAGGGCAGCCATACTTCATAGTTCGATAAATTCCATCATTACTATTAATCACGACTTTTTCAAAACACATTCCAAACTTATGTCTCATTTCCGTATCGTGTCTAGAAAAATTTCGGCAGAGTTTCCTCTGTATTTCTTACTATCCCAAAGCCTGCACGCAGGAAATACCAACAGCGCCTCACAGGGCCATCATTATACATACATATCATATCATATCGTATCGTATAATAGCCACACAGGGCTCTCAATATTCATAAAAGTCTGGAAATATTAGACTTACCTCATATGCTCATCACGACTACGCGTGTTACACTTTTTTGCTTACTTTCCTTTTCAATGTTCAACTTCACATTTCAATTCGTACGTCAATACCTTACTCGACATATATCTTTCACACCTTTGCTTACCTGCGTGCTTTTTAATTTCCAATCTCGTCAGTCGCCTCCTTCGATCAATAGCGTTCTTCTGCCGAAATCAAAAGTTAGTATTGGAAGTCTCATTTCCTATGACTTGGCTCTATGGCACGATCTAAGAGGTGAAAGAAGAGTAACCACCCTAGATGCCCCGTAGCCTCCCGTTTATAAATGTGGCCGGCTTCACACCATAAACAAAAGGACTCTCTTGGACACGACTTTGCGTACAACCCCTAGGACGAACTGCTCTGATACCAATTTGTCACACCCTTAATCCGATAGGGTGTGATGGGCACCCGACCCTTACCTAGGGCCGAGCGAACCCGCTGACTCTCGTAATACTCGTAGCCATACTGGGCCCTTAACCAAAACATGAGTACATAATGAAGGTTTTTTTTTATTCGGAAAACAAACAAGCTTTACACTTCTTCGAATCAAATAAAATTTCTAACATATAAAGCTTATAATACACTGCATAATAATACATCGGTTTGCACAGCCGCATACATGACCGACATCTTAGACCCACGACACTGTCTGCAAAGTCTCTAACACAGAACATGAAACCATAACATAATAATCTGACTCGGCAAAGACTGTGAGAAAATGGAGCTCGCCAATCCCGCCGGAACATCTTCTACTAGTATCTTTAGCTCACACAGGTGTACACACGCACGGTATGAAACGCACCCCGGAAGAAAGGGGTCAGTACGGAAAATGTACTGAGTATGTAAAGCATGGAATACGTTAAACAGAATCATAACCGGATTGAGAAGTACAGAACAGACATAATCATCAAAAATCATAGACTTGCCTTTAAAACATATCTCGTACATATACATATACATATAGCGTGTCCCGCCCCAGCGAGGGACTCGGTGGGTAAAATCATATCATTATCATATCATCGTATCATCGAACATATATACCGTACCCGCCCTCTAGTGAGGGACTCGGTGAATAAGGTCATATAATCATCGTATCATATTATCATGTCATCATATCACATCATCATATATATACATATACCGTACCTGGCCCTCTAGCGAGGGACTCAGTGAAGTGATCATATACCGTACCCGGCCCTCTGGTGAGGGCCTCGATCGTACCCGACCCTTTCGGGACTCGGTGGATAACGTACCCGGCCCTTTCGGGACTCGGTGAAGTCATCATATGTATAACGTACCCGGCCCTCTAATGAGGGACTCGGTCATACCCGGCCCTTTCGGGACTCGGTGAAATATCATATCAACTGTGCACGAATACGTACCCGGCCCGGGACTCGGTGAATGATGTCATAGTAGGCACGAGCAGAGTAATAAGAAGCCACATACACATACACACAATTCATCTTTGAAGCTCAACAAATAAGTAACAGATCAACGCTCGTGTCACAGAATCATAGTCACATTAAGTTCATTCCGAATGTTACTCGGGAACATGTTAATTAGAGCTTCGGAAATCATAGTTATGTATTAAAATCATATGCATACGAATTCTCATTTCATTCATTTACACAGATTCCATAGAATCAATCAAAGCAGACTATCATTTAAAAACCGAGCCAATGGTCATAGTCAAATCCAGTTTCTTTCGAATGGTACTCGGAACTTGTCAAATAGAACTTTAGCCATCATGGTTACGGATCAACATCATATACATACGATTTCTCATTTCAGACTTAACGGACAAGTGAGTAATCTGTCACGACCCAACCCCGTAGGTCGTGACTAGTGCCCGAGTTGGGCACCCATACGCACTCATTAACCGAAATCAGCATACAAATAATCTACACCGACATAGAGGTCATGCGTGGTTCCAAACTGTCACATACTAACATATAAGCTGCACAGAAGCCGGTAAGGCTGTCATAATATACATAACGTATCAAAGTATACATACACGCGACACAAGGCCGCCACGCGTACGGGCCACCCAAACACAACTTACACGTCGCATCCGAACAAAACTGTACTTAACCCACATCTATGTCTACAGACCTCTAATTCAGAAATACAGAATCATATGACGGGACAGGGCCCCGCCGTAACCTGAATAAACATAATCATATACATCGGAAGAGTATATACCCAAAATACTGGCTCCAGAACGAAGGGAGCACTCTGAACAGCAGAATGAAAATCCTACGCCGGTGGATCACCAAAATGCGTATCTGTACCTGCGGGCATGAAACGCAGCCCCCGAAGAAAGGGGGTCAGTACGGAATATGTACTGAGTATGCAAAGCAGGAAGTACAAAAACGAAGTCATAACCGAAGTAAGGTGTACAGAACGTGAGCATAATAACCCAAATACCAAAGTACTTATATCCGAAATACAAATCATACATAAGCAGTGCAGAAGACGAATATAACCATCAGAATGCCCAAAATGCTTAACTTTATTTTGAAAAACATTTCTGCTCCACACATACAGAAAATAGAACATATCATATAAACTGACGTTAACCGAATGCCGAGGAACGTACGGCCCGATCCATAAATAAAATAATAATGTCGAGGAACGTACGGCCCGATCCATATATCAAATAATAATAGTCATACATCACATCACACCGATAATATATCATATCATATCATCAAACATCATATCGCATATCACATACGGTCCGCAATAGGACCCGGCAGACAGAACGCGGTCGCCACTCCATCTGGACGCCACAACACATCATACTTCAGAAGATTTTATATCTCCGAACATCTCCGTCACACATCATAACATATATACACGGTACCCGGCCAAGAGGGGCTCGGCGTACCGGTCACATCATACCTCGTATCACATCATACTTCGTAAACACATCATACTTCGAATAGCACGCACGATAACAACCGGCTCGGATCCGTGAAGGATATAACAACCAAACGCACGAGCGAGTAATCGTAAGTAGCCATACGCATACAATTCATTATCGCAAACTCAACAAAATCACCAAAGCGAACTATTATTTCAAAACCAAGATAACAGTCAAATCAAATTCCTCCGAGTGTCACTCGGAACATATCAAACCGAACTTCGGAAATCGTAACCACGTATCCAAATCACATGCGTAAAAATCCTTATTTCAGACTTAACGGATAAATAAGTAATCATACTCGGGGGTCGAAAAATAGTTATATTGAATTCTTTCAAAAGCCATTAGAATTTTACAGAAGAAGATCGCGGGACCCACGGACGAGCGTCAATCCAATCTGGGCCCGCCTACGAAAATCATAGTTATCATATATTATCAAATCATTATTACCAACTCAAAAGACACGTAAACTGATCATACTTGAAATCGGAATAATCGTCATATCATATCCTTTCAAGAATAATCATAAGCACATAAGAAAAGTCGCGGGGCCCACGGAAAGGTGTCGACTCAAGTCGGGCCCGCCTATGGAAAACATAATCATCATACATCCTGGAATCATTTTTGAGCATATCGAGGCGATCCGGTTCTGTCTGTGGAAGTTACGGACTTTCATAGTTTTCGAAATCATTTAGGAACAAAACTCTTTTAAAAATCAATTTTTATGCAACTTTTGAAACGTGGTCATACAAAAGACATAAGAGCCAATATTTCATCATATCAAGCATACGAAGACCAAGAAACAAATAAGAATCACAGACATGGTCGGATCGCGAGAGTAGAATTTCCTTGAGGCTCGTATCATAGCCTATTTACGACTAAGGCATGCCAAAAGGAGGTAGGGTCGCGCTTTACATACCTCGATCGCTCCCAACGCTACTCCAAACTCAAGCTAATCAAGGCCTACGCCTCGGGCTCCCCAAGGTCTACAAACAAGTCATAATATGCCAAACATTAGCTAAAGACATTTTGGGCATTTAATTCCAATTTAGCCCTTAATTCTACAGAAATTTGGGCAAAGATTTCCCCTGCAAATAGGCCAACCCCGAGAATTTAACTCGGCCAAATCAACAACAACAACAACAACGACCAACCTAGCAACAACAATAAGCAATCCGAAAGGCAATACAACACTAATAGCTCTCTTTTTCATCATTCCACAACATTCATAAATCCAATTCAACGGCTTACCTTCAAGCCAACATCGACGCTTATACATTCAAATACTAACCCGAACCCATACCAACAATATTCAAAGACATTCTAAGCAATTCATACAACATTTCCAACAATCCAAAAATTGCTCCAATCTACCCGAAAACAGCCCCCAAACCCGAGACACCCCTATAACATATTCCTCATTTCCAAACCATGATTTGCACCAACAATTCACATTCTAGCAATGCTATTCTCATCAATATACAAATTACATCAAATGTACAATATCCTCCAAATCAGTCCGCAACAATTACAACATCAATTTGAGTCATTAAACATTCATTTCCAACATAGAATTCATAACGACGACGACTAAAACATTAAGCGATATTAATTCATTTCTTGTTACACAAATAGCCTACATTCGGCCAACATCTCCTACAACCATATATGTATGATTCTCATTCATTTCTCCACTCTACAACAATCACAACATGCTAACTAAGCTTTAATTCATAGCTTCAACACAACACAATACACACACACACTTACACGGCTAAACACAACATTCACAACCTCCACTCCAACATGCCATATTTCGTAATACTCATCCATTTTAACATACTAAAACATGCATACAACCTTTATAACATATAAAACATGATCAAATCTTACCTTTCTTCCTTCAACTTCACAATAGGCTAGGGTTTGCAATAATGAAAACTAGCGGGTTGATCGCTCCAACAACACTTCCACGCTACTTAGGGACCTCAACTTAGTGGGTTTGCATCAAAGAAATAATTTTAGAAGGTCTTGAATGGAAGTTGGTTTTCCTCCTCTCTTGGCCGAGAGCCTCACTTCTTGTTCTTCAACTTCTATTTTTTTTTGGCTAAGTGTTGGAATGAATTAGGATGACTTAGAAGTCATCTTTTGTGCTTATATGAATGATGTCCAAGTGTCCATGGCCCACACAAGTGTTGGACCAATTAAAATTGTCCACAATTTGTGTGGGCCAACTTCAAGCCACACGGCCACAACAAGGAGAAATTGCATGATTTTCAAGTTCCACAAATTCCATTTTTGGTCCCAAATTTTCCTAATTGTTCCATGCCAACAAATTCATGCACAACTTATGACTCAAAATAAAATCGAAGGTCCAGAAGTCTCAACTTTGTATCCCGGAATGGTTTTGTCTCTAACTTATTATAGTTAAACCGAATTGTTCCAATGCATAAAATACGGGATATAACATCCTCCCCCCCTTTAGAACATTCGTCCTCGAATGTTAGATTAACCTTACAGGATCTTATAAGCATTTGGGGGAGTTTCTCTTACAATTATCACAAACAGTTCATATATCAATCAACATAACCAATTAAAGAATCCAAATTACCTGTACCCGCATCTGGTGGCGCTCCCGATCCTCGTCCACGGTCAACGCATATAGGCGGTTCGATGGACCGCCGAACCGGAGGCTCCGCCACGGCCTCTCCCACGGCCTCGGTGTCGGCGTGCCCCGCCCCGTCGGGCGCATAGCTACGGAAGGAGAAGACGAACCGGCCACGACCCGCAACTGGCCGCACCACCCGGACCGCCCCGTACGAACACTCTCGCATACGGGACCCCGGCCGCCACAAGTAAAAACAAGCACCCGTGGCGCGGTAACACTCTCTCCGGACGCGCCCCCCACAATAAGAGCACCGAGGTATGGGTGGCCTCCACTGACCGGAACCTCGGTCCACCTGTGGGCCCGAAGCCCTGGAGCTCTGACCCGCTCCCGAATATCCCGCACTGTCTGGCCTCCTATCAGTGAGCTGTGGGGGTGTACTCCGCGCTGGCTGGGGAGGATATCTGCTCTGCTGCTGCTGAGGCTGCCTGCCTCGAGACTCCCCAGAATATCCCGCGGATCTGGCCCTCTTGGGCTGGCCCCTGTCATAATCCCTATCAGGCTGATGCCCCCTGCGTCTGTCCTCCATGCCCTGGGCGTGGGCCTGTATACGGGCAATATCCATACCGGACTGGGCCGCCAACACCAAGCAGCTGTCAACGAAGTACTGGTCCAGCCCCACTATATATCGGTGCATCCGGTCAGTCATATCAGCTACGTAAGCGGGCGCATATCTGGCCAGCGAATCGAACTCCAAACTGTACTCCCGGACTGGCCTGCCCCTCTGCTTCAACAGCAGGAATCTGTCTACCCTGGCCCGCCTCACCTCCGGAGGCAGAAAATGGGCCAGGAAAGCCTCAGTAAACAACATCCAAACACACTTTAAACAATTTGCACAGCATTCCAAATGGCCAAACCCACTTGGCCGAAACTTTCCAATTTCCATAGGGACGACATCAACACGTTTCTTCCTTCCAAATTCATAAACTATATCGATAAACCACACATTAACAACATTATCCTCACAAATTCAAGAAACCATAATAAGATCACATTAACTTCAAATCAGCCCACACGGTTTTTCAACTTTAGCTTGGATCATTAACCTTCATTCTACATCATAAAATTTATAACGACGACGACTAAAATGCTAGATAACATCAACTCATTTCTTGCATACCAAACAGCCCCTAATCACGGCCCACCCCCACATATATAATTTCATGAGTTTCATTCATTGTCTACCCATTACAACAACACACAAACATGCTAAATTCAATAAACTCTCCACTCCTACACAACACCACCTACACACGGCCAACACACATACACACACACGGCTACACTTCCATCGCCATGTCTTCATGAATTTCATTCATTTTCACTTACTACAACATGCAAAACCATCCATAACATATAAAAAATAAGATTGAATCATACTGAATCATACCTCTTTTACTTAGTTCTTCAAGTTGGCTATGCTTGGCACCTTGAATCAACACTTGTTTTTACCACTCCAACGACTCCACCACGTTGTTATGCACCCTCTAAGGAGTAGAATTGCTAGAGAAAATTATTTCTTTTGATCACTTCCTTCTCTCTCTCTCTCGGTTTCAAGCTTGGCCGAATGGCTTGGCTTATTTTTCTCTCCAACTCTCTTGAAATTTCTAGAGCAAAAAAAATGATGAAGTGTGGTCATGGCCGGCCATGTGCCCCCTTTTCTCTTTTTTTTTTTTGTTTTCTTTTCTTTTCCTCCAAATTTCTCCAATTTTCTAGATTTTTCTTAAATCATAAAAGATGAATTCTTCCTTGTCATCTTTGCCTACATATACATTTAGCCTTCACACATATAAAATGAACACATGTGCCATTTCATGGCATGAAAATATTGGCCAACCATGGGTGGGGCCCACTTTCCACTATACATGGCCATTTTGGCTTTTCATGGCTATTTCATGAAAAAAATTTCTTTCCACATTCCAAGTTTGCCCTTAGTATTCCATGCCAATACTTATATGCGAATTGTACATTAAAACCGAATTAGAGGTCACAAGCCTCTACCTCTTCTCCCATAATTGTCTTGTCCTCAACTTTTCACGACTAGCTCGGAATGTCCCGACGTACGAAATGCGAGATATAACATGAAACAACTGCGGGTATGTGTATTTCATCTTCTCTTCCGCCTCCTAAGTCATTTCTTCTCGGTTGTTATTTCGCCACAAGACTTTAACTGAGGCCACTTCCTTATTTCGGAGTCTCCGTACTTGCCTGTCTAATATGGCAATGGGCACTTCTTCATAGACTAATTTTTCCGTCACTTGAACATCATCTATTGGCACAATCTTCGTTGGATCGACAACACATTTTGCGGAGCATTGAGACATGAAAAACTGGATGGACTAATTCAAGTTCTAAAGGCAAGTCTAATTCATAAGCTACTTGACCCACTCATGGATAATCTTATAGGGTCCAATGTATCGAGGACTCAATTTTCCTTTCTTGCCAAATCTCATCACACCTTTCTTTGGCGACACCTTCAAAAATACCTAGTCATCAACTTGAAATTCTAGATCTCGCCAGCGGTTGTCCGCATAAGATTTTTGGCGACTTTGGGCTGTCAACAATCGATCTCGGATCACCTTGACTTTTTCTACGGCTTGTTGAATCAACTCGGGGCCTATTAGCTGTACTTCTCCTATTTCAAACCATCCAATTGGAGACCTGCACTTTCTTCCATATAAAGCTTCATACGGAGCTATTTGAATGCTAGAATGGTAGTTATTGTTACATGCAAACTCAATTAGAGGTAAGTGGTCATCCCAACTACCACCGAAATCTAGAACACATGCTCTTAGCATATCCTCCAATGTTTGAATAGTACGTTCGGCCTGCCCATCAGTTTGCGGATGAAATGCTGTGCTAAGCCTTACTTGAGTACCTAGACCTTCTTGAAAAGATTTCCAGAACTTGGCTGTAAATTGTGCTCCTTTGTCTGTGATAATGGATATCGGAATACCATGGAGTCGCACAATCTCCTTGAGATACAACCTTGAATAATCTTCTACTGAGTATGTGGTTCTGATTGGAAGAAAATGAGCTGCTTTTGTGAATCCGTCCACGATCACCCATACGGAATCATACTTGCCCTGTGAACGGGGTAATCCCACAATAAAATCCATATTGATCACTTCCCATTTCCAAGTAGAATTTCCATTGCTTGCAATAATCCTCCGGCTTTTGATGTTTGATCTTTACTTGTTGGCAATTTGGACATTGAGCTACAAATTCGCTATGTCTCTTTTCATTCCATCCCACCAATATATCAACTCGAGATCATGATACATCTTCGTATTCCCGGATGAATACCAAGAATAGTGAGCTTCTTCTAGAATCCGTCGACGCAATTCTGCAACATTCGGAACACATAGCCTGCCTCGGTATCTAAGAACTCCCTCTATAGAAGTTTCAAATGGAGACCTCTCTTTTTCGTGAAATGTGTCTCTATAATGGCACAACTGAGGATCTTCATATTGTCGCTCTTTTACTTCCATATTCAGGGACGAAACTGTGGGGTTGTTAACACAAACTCCTGCACCGCCTAAATCAATTAAACGTACTCCAAGAGTAGCTAGTTGGTGAAGCTCATGAACCAATTCTTTCTTCTCCGAAGGAACTTCACATAGGCTGCCCATTGATCGGCGGCTAAGCGCATCGCCTACTACATTTGCTATATATATATATATCGTATAAATATATATATATATATATATCTTTCAATATATATATAATACACCGTGTGTGTGCAAGTTCAACTCCTTCGTTTGAAAATGTATTGAAGACTCTTACGATCTGTATAGATATCGACATGCACACCATACAAGTAGTGCCTCCACATCTTTAATGCATGAATAACCGCAAGTTTACCACCCGAGATCATGAGTTGGGTAGTTCTTTTCACATTTCCGCAACGTGGAGTGGTTGTCGAAGATAAGCGATGACTTTACCATGCTGCATTAACACACATCCTAACCTAACACCGGAAGCATCACAGTACACAACATAACCATCTGGCCCTTCTGGAAGTGTTAAAACTGGAGCTGAGGTTAATCTGTCCTTCAACTCTTGGAAGCTACGCTCACAAGCATCGTTCCACTGAAACTTAGCTGACTTCTGGGTTAGCTTCGTAAGTGGGGCTGAAATAGATGAAAATCCCTCTACGAGCCTTCTATAATAACCTGCCAATTCCAGAAAACTACGAACTTCTATAGGCGTCGTAGGCTTTGGCCAAGTCTTCACAGCTTCAATTTTCTGAGTATCAACTCGAATGCCATCATCCGAAATAACATTGCCCAAAAATGTCACAAAATTCAACCAAAACTTGTACTTTGAAAATTTTGCATACAATTCTCGAGTTCGAAGAATTCCAAGAACAATACGTAAATGATCCGAATGTTACCGATTCCACATATAGTACACCAATATCATCAATGAATACTATTACGAATAGATCCAAGAGAGGCCCGAACACATTATTCATCAAATTCATGAACATATGAGCATTAGTTAACCCAAATGACATCACCCGGAATTCATAATGGCCATATCTCGTTCTGAAAGCTGTTTTGGGAATATCTTCTTCTTCAACCCTCACTTGATGATAACCCGACCTCAAGTCTATTTTGGAAAACCAATTGGCACCTTGTAATTGATCAAACAAATCATCAATTCTCGGAAGAGGATATTTGTTCTTTATCGTCACCTTATTCAACTACCTATAGTCGATGCACATTCGTAGGGAGCCATCTTTCTTTCTCACAAATAGGATACAAATCATCCATACGGTGATGAATCCGGGTCTAATAAACCCCTTCTCGAGCAAATATTTTAACTGTGCTTTTAGCTCTTTCAATTCTGCCGGAGCCATTCGGTAAGGGGGAATAGAAATAGGCGTAGTGTCCGACAACACGGATTGGAAAGTTGGCGACTTTGCTTCGGTATCATGAACTCGAACTAAGTGATAAATATAGCCGTTAGCTATCATCTTTCTTGCCTTAAGGTAGGAAATAAACCTACCTCTTGGGGATGCCGTGTTACCCTTCCATTCAAGCACGGGCTCTCCCGAAAATTGAAATCGAACTACCTTCATTGGAATCAACATTAGCATAACATGAAGCCAACCAATCCATACCCATAATCATCTCGAAATCTAACATTTCAAATCAAGTAAATCGCCTTTAGTTTGCGACACATATCACAATTACACAATTTTTGTACACTTGTCTAGCTATCACGGGATCATCAACCGGAGTAGATACCTCAAAAGGTTTAATTAGCTCGGGTTTCACCCCAATACGATCAGCAACATATAGAGTAATATAAGATAAGGTAGAACCCGGATCTATATGTTATATCCCGTATTTTTGAACGTCGGATTATTTGTAAGCTGAGGTGGGGCCCACACGTTAAGATTTTTTTTTGGAACATGTGACAAGTTATATGAATCACATATGTAAAGTTAAACACAACTCATGAAGGACCTCGGGCCAAATCAAAGCGGAAGCCCTCCAAACGAATATTTTTAAGAAAACGTTTTCGGGTGACCCGACTTTGAGGGCAAAAACGGTATTATAAGTTTGGAATTTGGAAAAATACCAAGAAATAGAAGTTGTAGATAATTGAATTATCTTTCCAACCATAGGTCATGAGTTCCTGTGTGACATCGGTACAAGGAGATATGAACGTTTTAAGTCCAAAAGGTCGAAGTGGCTAGGCCCAACTCGGGCCCAACCGGGTTAGGCCCATGACCCATGTTATATAAGTGATATTTAACACTTCCCTCCTCATTTTCAGACCTGGAACAACCAGAAAATTCTGGAGATAGAGAGAAGAAAAGCCTTGGAGAAGAAAAATCAATTTTGACCAAAATCCGAGCCCCGAACCCCGAAGCCCATGAAGGGAAAAGTGTTGTACGTCGCGTTGTCTTCAATTTGAGTTAAAAATCAACCAAGGAGGAGGGTGATAACGTGGTGGCTGAATTCTTAAGGTATGGATAAGGCTCCTTTTCATTGCTAACAAGTTTATTTAAAGTTTTAACGGATTAGAACGGGAAAAATAGCGATATAAATTCGTCCGTTGGTATTGTGAATTATGGAACGAGATTTGAAGAGAATTTGGATAAAAATAAATGTAGTTAACTTGTAGAATGTGGAGGATGTTTCTATTGATGTTGTTAGTATTAATTTCGACTTCGTTATGGAAATAAAAAAATTATGAAATAGTTATATCGCGAATTGGTTGGTTGGAAAATTTGGAAAATAATGTGGGCTATTCTATGGAATATTTGGAGCTGGAAATATTATGAATAATTGTTGGTGTTGGTGTTGATATTGTGGCCGAGTTAAATTCTCGGGGGCGTTGTATTTATTGGGAGGTGTCAAATTTCGGTAGACAAGTGCTAATTTAAGATTGAACACCAAAATCCTTATAGTTAACATTTGGTAAAAATGACCATTTGTAGATTCTCCGAAACGGAATTGAATCGGGATGAGCGTAAGGCGCAACTAAGGTATGTAAGGCTTACCCCTTTCTTTTTTGGCATGTCTTAGTTGTAATAGGTTTGAATACGAGCTCGGGGACGATTCTACTTTTAGAAATCCGAGCCTATGTTTGGCCCTTTTTCATTCAAGATAATTGAATTAGGTATATTATGTTTAGTTAGGAAAAGTGAGTTTGAACATATGTAACTTCCACCAATGGAATTGGATTACCCTGAAACTTTCGTAGATGACATTATAAGGCCAAATGTTCATAATTTACGTAAGACACTTCGACTTAACCCGAGGTGGGCCCACAGTCCCCGAGATTTAATTGTATTGTTCTATTTGCCTTATTTCCGTAAGATAATTAAGGAATCCTTTGACTATTGTTCCGAATTTGATATAAGTGTCTGGTAACTCATATATGAGCATTCCGGTTCGACTATTCTGATATAAATGCTTCGGTACGGATGATCTGATTTAAATATTTTGATATAAGCATTCCGATGTAAATATTCTCGATATAAGTATTCGATATAAGTATTCAAAAATAAATATTCTGATATATATGTGTTCTGACATAGGTATTCTGATCTAA
>NW_026717468.1:0-14961 GCF_029784015.1 Lycium ferocissimum | reverse complement strand
TAAAGCACTAGTTTATGTTCTGTAAGGTATGCTGTGTAGGTTAATGCTAGTAAAAAAAAAACGGTGTAGTTCATACGTGTAATAAGAGTCAGCGGGTTCGCTCGGCTCCGAATATGGGGTCGGGTGCCCATCACACCCTAGTAAGATCGGGGTGTGACACGTACCAAGGACATATTCTCTGTTAAGGTTTTATAGCGAAACAATAGTGGAAAAGAAACAACCTGGGAAGCAAAAGACGAAATGAAGAGAAGGTATCCTCGCTCGTTCCACATACTTACGGGTAATTCGAATTTCTAAATCGTTATATTGATCGACGGACTATGGTGATGCGTGCTATTCATAAAGAGAAACTCCCCATGATATGTACGAGACCTGACAGGCTAATTTAACATTCGAGGACGAATGTTCTAAAGGGGGGAGAATGTTATATCCCGTATTTTCGCGTCGGAAATTTTGAGATAATTGTGACTTGTAGGAGGTGAGGTGCTATTTTGATTTTAGATACTATATGTGTGTTGTTCATGAAAAATATTGATGTGGAAATACGGAGGAAGGCCAAGGGCAAAATTGGAATTTTGAAAATTAGTTTAGGGAATTACGAAATATGGTTCATAACCAATTGGGCTCAAAAAAAAAAAAAAAAAAAAATCAAGCCCAAAAGAGAGGGTGTGGCCGGCCATAGAGAGGCCCAAACCCACCAAATTTTAATTCAATATTTTCCATGTGCTACTTAATATATATAATAGTCCTTATCTCATAGAAAGTTCAAGAAAATAAAACAAGGAGAGAAAGCAAGAACAAAGAGCAAGCCTTAGAGGCCATTCGTATAGATGGTGAAAAATCACCATCAAGAATCTCCCTCCAAAAATTATTGTCTTGTGGTATTTCCACCAAATTAAAGGTCCTACACAACATGGTGCAATTGTTTGGAAAGAAAGAGCACTTATTCCTTCAATATGGCAACATGTTTGAGTAAAGAAGATTGGAGAAAAAGGTAAGAATTTATCCCAAGTTATTATGCTATGAAGGTTTGCTTGTGTTGTAGTATATGGGAATGAGTAGAATTCATGAAAACATGGAAGTTTGCAAAGTGGGTGTGCATGTGTGCATGTGGCCGTGTGTATACTACATTGTATGCATGTGATGTGTTGAATTTTATGTTGTATTTTAGTTGTGTGTAGGATGGAATGTATATTGAAAATGAAAGTTGAATGAATTTGATGGAAGTTGGGGGAAATGGAGTGTACGTGTGGTATTTGAAGTTGGAATGAGAATGAATTAATTTGGTTTAACATGTTTGTTGTGTTGTTATGATGCTTGCAATGTAAATAAAGATAAAATGATGTAAGTTGCATTGAAATGGAAAGTAGAAGTTTTGTGTCGTTTAGTGTGATTTTATGACATTATAGAGATGGAGTTGTCGAGGTGCAAATTATGATGGTGGTTGATAAATTTGGGATGTTATGAATAAGTATGTTAAATATTAGAAGTTTCGGATGAATTATGACTTTGGTGGAAAGTTGTATATTAATTAAACCAGGACCAATGCTTACTTTAAGCCTTCGACCTTAATATGAATATGTATATGTATTTGTTTGTCGATCACTTGGAATTTAATTATGTATTTGCATATGGCATCCGCACTACTCTGCTCGTGCCTATACTATGATTTCGTTCGCGGTTCCGGGCAGTTTGTGATCGTGCGCACTATGATAAATTCGGTAGTATCTTTGTGTTGCGGTTTCAGAGACCTCGCCATAGGGCTTGTTACAGTATGGAGTTATCTTGTGATATGGGCGATGATATGATTTGTTAGATGACATGATATGTCACGATATATGATATGTGTGATATGATATGTTCGGGGTTTGTACGGAGATTTGAAACCTTACGAGTATCTTTGTGTTGTGGCACCGGCGTCGGAGTGGTGACCACGTTCTGAGCTTTATGCATGATTTTCTATTTGCATTATGTACATGTGTCTTGATGCATTCGATACTTTTGATCGGTATTTTCTCTCCGTGCCCTTCACTTTTTAGTTATGGTTTGGATTTTTATACTTTATGCTTTACATACTCGGTACATCTTTCGTGCGGCCCCCCTTCTTCGGGGGGCATTGCGTTTCATGCCCGGTACGAGAGGTTCGTGATGTTTTGCCGTGTAGGCCACACATTATTTGTTACGGGGTGCTCCTTTTGGTCGGAGCCCATATGTTGGTACCTATCTTCATGTTGGTTATGCTTTTGTATATTTGATTATGTGGGGTGCGGCGGGGCCTGTCCGACATATGATCTGTTTTGATTTGTAGAGGCTGTAGTCGTATTTGTGGGTCGTGGGTCCTATGTGTGTTCGATTTGTTCATGATTTGCATCCGAATGCGGTCCCGTTTGTTATGGTGGCCATAATGGCCCTCATGTTTGTATATATGTGCATATATGTCCCGCGATGTATATTCCGCCGCCCTCGACTTTGATGTGACACTCTTGTACGCGCGACCGCTTAAGATAGTATTTATTTTCATACTTCGCTTAAATATGATGAATATGATATTTGAGCTAAGCTAAATTATGATGATTTGATCTGAAAGTCTGTTTGGGTGTCCAAATAGGGCGCCAGTCGCGGCCCACGGGGCTGGGTCGTGACAGAATACGAATACGAAAATGGATACGAAAGGTAAATGGGTACGGATATGGACGTATGTACACGGATACGCAATAGAAATGGAATGTCCCTATGGAAAGCAAGTAAGTGCTATGACTATGATACTATTATCTCCCATCCTATGTTATTTCACATGTTATCTATTATGCTATCATACTGATATAGATCATGCTTTACATACTCATTACATTCTTCGTACTGACGTCCTTTTGTTTGTGGACGTTCGCGTCATATGCCCGCGGTGGCCGGAGACAGGACTTGATCCATAGCCTCATTATTCGGGGACTACATAGCGGGGCTCCATTTTCATTCGAGGCCGTTGACTTTTGGTATAGATTCTTTTATGTACATATTTATGGGCACGACGGGGTCCTGTCCTGCCTATATGATATGACGTATTCTTCTTAGAGGCTCATAGACATGTGTATATGGTTATATATGTTTGGCCTTGTCGGCCTATGTTTTCGGATATTATTTTGTCAGCCTTGTCGGCTTATGTATATTTATATGGGCATAGATTTTAATGATAATATAAGTGAATTGTCGCCCAATGAGATTAGAATGATGATGAATGAAAAGCATGATTTAACTATGTGGCTCACCTAGATGTGATGTGAAAGTATGCGAAGAGGTGCCCGGGTGGGTTAAGGCACGGGGTGCCGTCAGCAAACTCCTCATTAGTCGTGACAAATACTTTCTAACCATTGGAAAATATTAGGAAGTGCATTAGAGATTAAGTGCATACACAAACTCGACCAATTAGAAATATATCATATTGATACCCATAGCATAATATCTAATCACAGCGGGGACACAACTTTGGTTCTTTCAATCCAAACAAATTTCAAATACTTCAAAATAGCAAATACAAACAAAACCTCTCTTCTATACTATTCGGAATAAAATTAAAGTTTCTAGAGATTAGTTACATATATAATTAGTATCTTTTTCTCTCTATATTCCCTGTGGGATTCGACCCCAACCTTGTTTAGGTTACTATATTTGACAACATCCGCTTTACGCCAACAATAGGTGTAATTTGAGCGTATATAATTTTGGCGCCGTTGCCGGGGAATACGATTTTGAAATTACTGATTGTCGTGTACTTTTCTTTAAAACTTTTTCTATTCCATCACACCTTGTTTGTTGTTTTGGTGAACCAGACAGGGAACATGGCAGAAGACATAATCGAAATCAAGGAAACCAAGGTGGGCTCCAAGTGAACCCACCTGCACCAGAAGAGGATGAAGATGAGAATATATTTGCGGAATTCATCAATGAAGCTGAATATGCTTCTACTGTCGTCCCTCCTAGGACTGGAAATGCTACTTTCAAAATTGATAGTTCTATCTATCAATTTCGAAAACTTGAAGGTTATTTTCAAAATTCTTCGGAGGACTGTCCACTCCGACATTTGAAGAACTTCCTGCACGTGTATGCTCAACAATCCCAAGGTATTATTTCTGCTGATGCACTTCGGTTACAGGTCTTTAAATATTCCTTGGCTGGCCAAGCAAGGGAATGGTATGAAAGCTTTCCAGCAATTCTATTCACACAGGAGGAGTTAGCCAATACATTTTGAAGAAGTGGTTTCATCTGGCACAAAAAGGTCAACTTCGAGATAAGATCTTCGAGTTCAAAAACTGACTTCTGGGGAATAATTATATTCGGCATGGGAGCGTTTCAAGTACTATCTAGCTCAATCTCCAACTCATGGGTTTCCGGATGCTATTCTCACCGAGAAGTTCTACAAGGGGTTAGATACAATGAATCAGATTGCTGTCAGTACTGTCGTTGGGGGATGCTTCATGGACAAGTCATTTGTTAACATCACCCCGTTGCTCAATAAGCTCACCACCCACAATCAAGCTTAGCACTCAAATGATAGTGAAATCTTGTCATATGGCAGTCCCTTTGTTGCTGCGGTGGCCAAAGAAAATCATGAGCGAGATCATGCTTTTGCACAATTGCAAACCACCGTTGATTTCTTTGTCGTCAAAAGGCTTGGGAGAAAGAAACTAACGAAGGTGAATGTTGTTGAAGAAATACCATCTCATGCTCTGGAATGTATCAAGTCTCGAAGGAAACTTAACTAGAGGGGCAGCCACTACGTGAGGACGCTAATTATATCGATAACTCTCAAGGGTGTTATCAAAAGCAATGGAGACCACAACAAAAAAACAATCAATATGGCCGAAATGAATATGGTGGTTCGGACAGGAGGGATTACAACAACAACAATTATGGTAATCAGAATTCCAATGCCTATGTTCCACCAAAGGGCCGTTCTTCTAACTCTCAAAATTGGCAAGAGGGTCCGTCCAATGATCAAGGGACCTCTCGAATGGAATCTATGCTTGAAAAGATCTTGGACAACCAAAATAAGAGTGACAAGAAGATGGAAAATTTGACTGAAGTGGTAGGCTCTCACACTGCTTCGATTCAAAATCTTGAGTCACAAATGCGAGATCTTTCTCGTGAGCAACATCCACCACAAAGAGGGGGCCTTCCTAGCGACACAATTTCGAACCCAAGGGGTAGTGGAGGTGATCACATTGCCTCATGAAAAGCTATTTCTACTAGAAGTGGGAAGATCCTTAATGCGGTGAATGAGAGGGTGGTTGAACCTATCATTGTCGAGCCAAATGTTGATGAGGCTATTGAGGAAGAAATTGAAGAAAAACTGGAGGCACCAATTGAAGTGCCAATTATTGTTGAGAAAGAGAAAGAGGCACACCCTATTGTTCTCGAGGGTGATGAGGTGCCAAGTGTTGAAAAAGCTACCGGGGGTAGCTCTCAAAAGAGAAAGGTCACGGGGGCAATTAAACCCTTGACTCAAACATATAAATCTCCCCCCCGTTCCCACAAAGATTGATGAAAAGAACGGAGGATGCCAAGTGCCAACGCTTCTATGACCTATTGAAAGGGTTGTCAATGAACATCCCATTTCTTGATGCATTCCAAGAAATACCGGGATTTGCTAAATACTTGAAGGACTTGTTGACGAAGAAAAGACCAATCAAGCATGATACGGTGGGAGTCACCCACCGTGTGAGCGCTATTATTTCGTCATCAAAGGTTGAGAAGAAGGGAGTCACCCATTATATATATATACAATGCTAGACACCCATTACATAACACCCATCATTTGGGTCCACAACTTTGATTAAAGAAACTACTCACACATAATGGTCTCAAAAGGAGTAAGTAATAAATGAGACATAAATCTTACAAAGTGTGATAAAGATGATGGAAAATGGAATCTTAATGTCTTCACTAAGCTCCAAAAGTGGAGTAATCAATTCTCACCCACCAATGGAACTTTGTTCACGTGCACAATAAAATCTGGCTGCCAAAAATAACCTAAAATGTTCTTTAAATAGGCTCCAAAAATGCATAGCAGCGACTGACAAAATTGCCCCTGATAGTAAGATTGACGGACCGTCGATCGTTCGTCGATCCGTCGATTCCTCCGTCCTTTACTTCTTCAGCGATGTAATCCATTCGACGGTGTCGTTGACCAGTTCGACCCTCCATCGAGTATTCCGTCTTTCTCTCTTCTTGTTGGAATATCTTGATTGACGACACAAATGATGAAGCGTCGATCAGTTCGATGTTTTGTCGATGGCTCGGTCCTTTGTTGTCTTCAACCAACTAAGGTGTGAGTTGAAATCGCCCCCAGCTTAGGCGATTTGCCTCTTTTCTCTAATAGTGTCAAGAAGGGAACGGGTGCAAAGATGGAATGAATTCATGAAGCGGGCAAAAGGTTTGTTACGGCTAATCAAGAAAACAAGTCAAAGGGTCAAAATGGGAACTAATGATATTTATGTAGAACGGGTTTTGGGCTTTTTAAGGTTAACATGACTAATTACAAGGTAAGCCTATGATCACTTCACAACCAAATATCCTAAGCAAAATAGCACAACCTACTAGGCAAGTTCTAGATTCACATATGCTAAGGATTTGAACACTCAACTCATACACACTCTAATATCTATGATGTCACAAAAAGAATCATACATGTCAATTCATAACAACTTATGATACGCAATAAACTTTTGGAGGGTTCAATTTCAAATCAATCTATTTTCAAGTTCACAAATATCCTTTTCATTCAAAATTCATGTCGTAAGTTCAAAATGCAACAACCATGAAAGTCACCATTACTTTAACAAGATTTAACGCACATATATATACTACAAGATACATCAGGTTATCCTACCCCCAGCAAAAAGAGGATGCATTGTCCCCAATGCATCAAAAATCATACCATCACCCCTATGGTGGAGGGCCCGACCTGAGATGCTCTAGTCCTGCTGTTGCTGCTGAGGTGTCTCCTCCGCAGCGGTGCGAATGGAAACCCTCTCTACTGCTAGCTCAAAGGACTCAAGAGGTGGAGCTGGCTAGTCCTGTGGCTGCAGGTCCTGAGGAGCTACCGTAATCAGCCTGACTGGTACTGGGATAGCACTAGTGCTGGAAGATGCTCCGGTGAACCTCGTGTCTAGGCGCGACCGCCGAATACCCTCCTGAAGCTCGGAGTCCTCATCCTCATTATCCTCCCCCTCATCTTCATCATCAGCCAATGTGTCAAGCCTCTTTCTCTTGCGACTTTCCCTAGGCTCATCCTCAGTCACCAAGTCAACTACTCTGATCAAATCTGAAATGCTAGCGACTGGTGCAGGTGGTGTCAGGTCATCCACAATAACCTGCTCCCTTGCACGAAGGGCCTTAATCTTAGCCCTGAGATGGTCAAGCTCGGTCTTCAAATCTCCCGAAGTACCACTCTCACTCTTCTTCTCAATAGTGAGTATCCGCATCTTTAAACTGTCAATTCGCGCATTTACCCTAGCGTGATGCCTCTCCATAGCCTTTTGAAGGGGCTCCAACTCTGGTGCAATCTCTTTCCGAACAAACCTACCAAACTTGTCACGACCCAACTCCGTAGGCCGCGACTCCTGAGCTGCCACCCACCTGGTCAATAACTGCACCGCCTCTCGCATAGCTCTGTCCTCCTCCCCCGGGCCGCGGGCTAGGCCGTGGTGCCGGGGCTCCGGGCCGGCGGAAGCCGCCTCCGTCCGCAACCCGTACGCTCTAATCCCTCTGCGACACGGGGCGTCGCCGATCCGGTCGTTTGGAGGCACGCCTCCGGCCGAGTACGGGCCCCAAGACTCTCGGCCCGACTAGTCTCACTGGTGCTATGGACTTGCCCTTCGGGCCGTCGCTTTCTCGGAGGCATAGTTAAAAATACAACAATTCGATTCGTTAGGAGGGAATCATCCTATTAATACGGTTCTACCGCACGATCTAAGACCAGAAAAAGGGCAACTTCCTAAATGTCCTAGCCTCCTCTGTTTATAGATGTGCGCACGACACACCGATAAACGGGACTCTACTAGACACGATCCGTAGACATTCCGAGGACCTAACCGCTACGATACCACTTTTGTCACGACCCAACTCCGTAGCCGCGACTCATACCCTAGTTGGGCACTCATACGTACCTTATCCTAATTTAGCAAAATATTAAAAATAAGCGAGAAATAGTAATTTAATCATGTCGAGCGTATAACGCACGAAGGCCGATAAGGCCGTTACAACACATAGATAAGCCATAATCGTACGCGACACTCACGAGCATTTACAATCCACACCACATGTCTGAGACCTCTGCGGTAACGAAAACATAATCATATGACGGGACGGGCCCCGTCGTACCCCGCACGTATAAATACATAAACATCGAAAAGTCTATACCAAAATATGGGCTCGGACAAAGTGAGCACTTCAAAATGACAGATAACCTAGGCAAATAATCAAGAAAGTCAAACGTCTGCACGCGGCACGAAACGCCGCACCGAAGAAAGTGGGTCGGACGGGAGAATGTACTGAATATGTAAAGCAGAGACTGTACTAAATAAAATTTAAAAATCAAAACAGAAGGTGCGGAGAATGGACGAAGTACATAGGAAATCAAAATGCATATCAAAAGTCATAAATAATGCATACAGAAAATATATGCCAAAACCGGCCCCGCTATGGGACTCGGTGAACGTACATGGGCGCCCCCGTCTCCGCGCCAAACACATCATACTTCGAGTAGGAATATCTCCGAACACATCATAACATACCCAGTGGCCACATCACATCACACCATCGTATATCGAATATATGTACATGGCACATCATACTTCGGACCCATGTACATGTCATACCCGCCTCACACCGAGGCACGGCGAACAATGCAGAGGAAAGCGCTTGATAACAAATCCTCGGCCCGGCTCGGTGAAGGAAGCATTGAGGCATCCACGAGTGGAGTAGTGAGAAACTAAACGCAATAAAAATAACACATATATTTCCGAGACTCAACGAGGCATGTCGAGTGACGAATCAAATCAATAAAACCTGACGGGTTATAATAAACGAATTATCGATGTCATAACGAATTACAAAAGCATAAATCCTCCGAGAGCGTTTCCAAGATCCTAAACAACTTATAAGGCTTAACGGAGTATTCAAAACAATTTTTAGATAATAGATGGCGGAGTAGTTAAAACGTTTCTTTTAAAGCCGTTCGAAGACAAGTCATAAGTACAAAAGGATAAAATCGGAAATAGTGGGCCCACCTCGGTCAATTGAGGTGGCGGACGTAGATTACGTATGTTAAACTTCATAATATCATTTACAAGGATTTTAAGATAGTCGGGTATCATTTGTACAAGTTTTTTGGAGGTGCGAGTCACCTTTCTAGTCGTTTGCAACCTAACTAGTTCAATTCTACCTGGGCTTAGGAAAAAGAGAAATTTCGACGTGGATTCCGAAGAGTAGAGTTATCCCCGAGGTCCGAATTCAAGCCTAATACATCTAGGGCGTGCCAAGGAAAGAATAGGGGTAGCTTTACATACCTTTTATGCTCCTTACGCCTTTCCAAATTCACTTCTCGTTTCGCCAAAAATCTGCAATTGGTCACATTGACCGCCACTATTCATGAGACTTACAATTTCCAAGCTTAACCAATATTGCTCTATAAAAATTTGGGCAGCATCTCCCCTATACACATAGCATCCCCCGAGATTCAACTCGGCTCAAATGTCAACAACAACCATACCAACAACATCAATCATCAACTAGAATCGCTTATGAACACAAAGAGTCTTCTTTCTACATAACGCGACAACTTCCAAACTAATTTCACATTTCCAAACCAATATCAATATTTTCATACTCATTAATCATCAAGATCATTCCAACATCATTTGAAGACATTACACATAATTTTTCATATTGTTCGCAAAATATACAAACTTTCCACCGAAACCATAACCCACCCGAAACTTCCATTCTTTGACGAACATATTCATAATACATTATCATCTTTCAAATTCATTAACAACAATCACAACTAACACTTAAACAATACATTTCCATAATTCCATCATATCTACGTTAGGACACATATCTTCTTATAACAACATATAAGCCATTCTAACGCCAAACTTAAATCGTTAAACCTCCATTTACACTATAAAGATCACAACGACGCAACTAACATATTAAACAAAATAAATTCAACATGTCTCCTTCTACTCTACACCACACGGCCTTAGGCTAATTTTCCCATTTCCTCAAGTTTATATCCATCTTTCCCTTCCAATGTAATTTCTACAATGTCTACAATTATAATACAACATAAAATTCAACATAATCATACACACATTAAACATACATACGGCCACCTACATGCATGCCCTTCCTCCATGCAAACTTCCATATTTCTATACTTTCAACTCATTTCCATACACTACAACACAACCAAACCTTCATAACATAACTAAAAGGAATGAATTCTTACCTTTCCAACTTCTTTCCACTTGCCAAAAGAAGCACCTTCTTGCCTTGGAAATTATACCAACTTGGAGAGCACCTTGAACTTAGTATGAATTCAAGAAGAACAAGATTTATGGATCAAGGTTGATGAACTTGGAATTTTTTTTTCTTTCTCTTTCTTTTCTTTCTTGGAGCCGAATGCTCTTCTTTTTTTTTCTCTTGATTTTTCTTTTATTTTCTTGAAGTTTCTTGAAACAAATCCTCCTTATATAAATTGTGGCACATGGAAAATTCTCATGGGCTTGGGCCATGACACCTTGGCCGCCACCCCTCTATATTGGGCCTTGGTTTTTCTCTTTTCTTTTTTGGCCCAACAATTTGGCTAAACTTGTAACTTCATGAAATAAACTTCCTAAATTCCGATTTTTGCCCTTAACCTTCTTCGATAATTCCGCACCAATGTTTTCCTAGTCAACACCTTGATACCAAGTAAGGTCCAAATATGGCCTCATTCCTTTCAAATCAGAATATTTCGAATTTTCCGAATATGCACAAAATGCGAGATGTAACATAAGGACATGCGTTGCGAGGTTGACCGGTAGTTTGAAGCACTCATTTCTATCTTTCGAGCCGAAGTATCCCGATTACCTTCATTCTGGGGAGTTACAATTTTAACATGTGTTTTCGGTTTGGTAGCCCCAAGTTACTCACAACGAGAGCTATTTCATGATTAAAGATTGGTGCCTTTGGGTTTTGGTACAATAAGGAGCGTCATTCCCTAGTTAGTCGTTCTACCCATTTTAGGAAGAATCCCTTACGAGGAAAGGGCTAGCAGGTGCGATGAATGTCTCTGACTCTTTATCGGTTCTACGTACCTCCCTTCCGTCACTCTACGTTCGGGGACGAATGGTTGTTTAATTGGTATCTGATGTAAAGATCTGTTTAGTCGTTATGAGAATTCCTTCTCTTTTCTCTAAAGTACCCCTCATTTGGATCCGTAACGATAGCATTTTACACGCGGGATTAGCGGGTAAGGGTGACCTAGAGCTGATTTGGAAAGAAATAAATCAACTTAGAATTTTTTGAACAGGTGCCTTGCACCTGCGATTGACGAGCCGCTTCGGCGAGCCCGTGTCTGCAGGAACTCATCCGCGTAGGCAAGAAATCTGAGGGATTAATGAATCCGCATCTGCGGAATACTTTTCGCAGAGGCGATATTGCGTAGGTGGGCGGTGTCTAGCGTGAGCATAGATTGCTGAACAGATCATATATTTATTTCCCCACTTCAGGATTGGACCTTATTTTCACCCCCAAAATGTTCCTAGAGATGGTTTTAGAGTGATTTCAGAGACTTCCATGGTTTTGGCTTGGGTCAGAATCTTAACCCTACTTCATTTCTCCTTCTTAATCTTTACCTCTTACTTTGGCTAAATCCAAGTTAGGTTTTGGGTTTGGGGAAAACCTTTTGGGCTTGTAAAGCCCTAGGTGGATAGAAGGTTGTTCTTATTTTTAAATCATGGATTAGTTTAGAAGGATTTCATAATTTTTGGCTTGGGCATGTTGTTCTCAACTCAAATCTCAATTTCTAAAATGGATTTGCAAATGGGTTAACTTTTGGGTTTTGGTTGAACTGTGGGGATTTTAGTAAATTAGAGGAATTGGAAGCTCGTTTGGGGTTACAGGAGTATGAAACTTAGGTTGTTGATTGTTGCAGCTTCAAGTAGACTAATTTTACATAAAAGTTCTGATTTTGCCCTCGTGGGCCAGGGGTCATTTTCTTAAAGTCGTTTTGAGTCCTAGGAGTCTGGTAGCTTGGGTGTTTGTAGTATCATTTACTAATTTCGAATTCTTATTTGACTAGACCTCGCCCATTCGGATGCGTGCCCAAAAGGGATGAAGCTCAAGATAAATGGTTCGTGGCTCTTGTTCGGCTTCGAGGTAGGTTACAGTCTACTTTAGCACAGACTCCAATTAAACGAATCATATGTAGGTAGAAAGTTGTTGACGGGGAAAGCATGATAAGCCTTCGGGCATGGCGTGGAGGTTTATACCAATTAGGTTGGTTCCGTTAACTGTTATTTGGGCTTCTCGCCATATTTGTAATTGACTGTGCTTAGAATTGATGCATATAGTGGGATAAGGTCTTATCAATCTTCAAAAGGGCAGTAATATGTGTTGGTTCCATGAAACATGTTGAATTGTGGTTTGTGATTTTTCGCCTTAATTATGGATCGGGAGGAAATGGTACAATGATGTGGGGTCGAGTTCTGTATTCTTGATAGGTGTTATGAATTCCATGATCGGAATTGTGATCAGTGACTATGCTTTAATTTACTTTCCGGCCCTGGATGATCTCCAATTTAACCCTGTTACTGTGCAGTGATTGAATTGATTTCACGCATGGCATAGCATCTCTGTTCTACACCGCGTTTTCAGAGCATGAGTTTGACATGTACCCCATCGTAGTAATGGGATGTTTTGAAAGGCACAAGCCATGGAGAGTACGTAACAACGAAGAAAAAGGGTGAATTACGATCTCGTAAGTCGTAATCGGAAAGAATATTTTGAAACACGGAACATGACCATTATTAGTGTAATAAGTGATAAATATCATGCATGGAGAATTTCGGAATATTTCGGATTGAGCAAATTGAAGAAAATAAGTTCGACGAAAATTTGAGAAACGCAACGGATTTTAGTCAACTTTGGAGGCGCATATCTCATAGTATATGTGGAGTTTTAAGGTGTTTCAAAATCCTAAAATGAAGTTCGTCCGAGTCTAGTTTGTAATGCAACAAACCGTTCATTGATAGGACATCGGAGTAGAGAATTATAGACGTTACAAACTGAACTCGTCGACGCAGAAACAGCATTCCAAGGTACCGCTACACTTCTGGTCGCTACGTCACCGTAGCCACGGAAACCGACTTTGGCATTTTTTTAAAAAGGGACAGAAACCTCATTTTTTTTTTCAGCCAAAAAGTTCCAAAAATTTCCAGAAAATTCAAAGACAAAAAAAAGGGAGCAAATATACCTCACAAAATGAGAATTTTGAGTGAAATTTCAAGTAACGAAGTACCAATCGAAGCCCGGGCAACGCATAGTCACGAATATAATTTCATTTGGAATTGGAGGAGCATGGGAACAAGAAAATTTTGAAGAAGGTAAGTTTTAATCCTCTTTTCATATGTTATGGATGGTTTATATGTGTTGTGGTGTGTGGAAATTCATGAAATATGGTATGTTGAAGTGAAGCCGTGTAGGTGTTGGTTATGTTGGAGTGATGAACTAATTTCATTTCGTATGTTTGGATTGTTGTGTTGTGGATTCTATGGTGCTAACGAAAGTTTAATGGTTCAAATTGAAGTTATAGTTATTTGCGGCTTGTTATGGAAGCTAATGGAATTTTTGTATAGTTTCTTGAATTTATGGAAGTAATGTTATGAACGTATGGATTGATAATGTAGTTTATGAGTTTTGGGAAGAAAGAAATATGTTAAAGTTGTTCTTGTCGAGTTGAGAGATTTCGGGTGGAGGATATTTTAATTGGATTGTTTGAAATATTGTGCGAATTGATTAAAGTGTTCTTGAATATTGTTTGAATGGTTTCGGATTAGTAATTGTATACGTGAGCGTTGATGTTAGTTGGAATATATGTAGTTGAATTGAACATAATTGGAATGTTGGCGAAATATGTGGAGAAATAGTTATTAATGTTAGAATGTGTTTTGAATTCATTATTGATGTTGTTGGAATGGTTGTTGGTATTGTTGTTGATAATATTGGCCGAGTTGAATTCTAGATGCCGAGTTTATAGGGGAAATGCTGCCCAAATTTCTGTAAATAAAGTGCGAGCTTGGAATTGGATTCTTCGATGCTTATAACTAATGGTTGATGCCTAATGACGTTATTGTAGATTTTGAGAAGCCGAGACTTGAGTTTGGATTAGCCTAGGAAGCAATCAAGGTATGTAAAGCTTACCTTTCCTTCTTTTGGCATGTCTTATGATACAAGACCAATTCCATCGAGCTTCATGAAAATGGAGTCTTTGAAGATCATGGGAGGTCCACATAGGATGGCCTTCAAGATATGGGAGATAGCTTGGATGGAAGGCTTTAAGAGTCCAAGTCCCAAGGCTTGCCTCTTAAAGTGGCTACAATTGCAAGCTTGGGTGATTCAAGGTCCGAAGATGGCTACTTGCGCAAAGGGCTATTTGTGCAAGTAGCTACTTCTCTCTAACGCAAGAGGGTTATGATTGCAAGAAGGCCATGCATGCAAGGTTGATTAGAGGGTCATCTATGCAAGGAGGGACGTGTTTGGCCATTGAAGGCCAATCCTTGAATTGAAGACTACACTAAGAAGACTAGCCAAACAAGGCCCTTACTTCATTAAGGGTAGCATTGTAATTGCCTATTAGCCTTCTTTACTTAGTTGTATATATAGCTTGTCTTTCATTTCATTTAGGGACTTTTTGAT
>NW_026717467.1:0-14837 GCF_029784015.1 Lycium ferocissimum | reverse complement strand
GAGTTTAACATTCACGACAAATGTTCTTAACGAGGGAAGAATGTGTTACACCTCACACTTTCAGAGCATGAGCACGCCACATATTTCACCGTATTAATGGAGTATTGGAGACGTCCTGTGAATTTTTGAAAGGTACAAGCCATGGGAAGTGCGTAATAACGAAGTAAAGGATGAATTATGATCTCGTAAGTCATAACCGGGAAGGACAACCTTGGAGCCAACGGACATGACCATTATCAAGTTTGATTAATGATAAATATCATGTATGGGGAGTTTCAAAAGATTCCGGGACCAAGCAAATCGAAGAAAATAAGTTTGTCAAAAATTTGGAAAAAGTTTGGATAGAAATTTTGGGTCAACTTTAGAGGGTATATCTCTGGGTAAATCAGGAGTTTTGGGGGTGTTTCAAGAGCCTAAAATGAATTTCATCGAGTCTAGTTTCCAACACAACAAACCGTTCATCGATACGACAACGGAGTAGAGAGTTGCGGGCATTTTAAAACGGACTGCCAAAAGCACGCGAATCTACGCGGAAATTCTAGAAACCTTTTAAAAAGTCCACTAAATTCGGACCACTAGCCCAACCCGAATTGGACTACCATATATACTCCTTTAAGTCATCCAAATCACCTAATTTCTCACCATTTCTTATCTCCACCCTTCTCTAGAGCCTTCCACACTTATCTTCCCATTATAAGAGAGTTATTGAGAATTCTTGAAGGTTCTACAACATTCCACAACCTTCCATACCATTGAAAGAAAAGATCCAACATCAAAACCTTAAGATAATCTATGGAACATGATTATTCTTGTTTCTCTTCAATGTTGAACTTGAGCTAGGAAGAAGTTGAGTGAGGTGAAATTCTTCCATTATAAAGTATGCCCCCCATCTTATCTATATGATTGAGTTGGTTTAAAGGTTTAATAACTCTTGAAAAGGAAAAGAATCAAAGTGGAGAAGTCACAAAGCATTGAATTGAAGATGATGACTATGGGATGAATTTGAAAGGAGATTTAGGATTAATTTGAGATTAAATTGAGTATAATTCTTTGATTATGGTATTGTGGATATTATTATGGTTGGTTGAGAAATTGGCAAAAACATCGCGTGGGATGTTTTATAGATTATATTGGTTTTGATGATGATGTTGTTGATATGAGTATTGCTATGGTTGTTGTTTTGTTGGTATTGTGATTTCGGGCTAGGGATATAAATAAGGGAGTTGCTGCCCGAATTTCGGCAGATTTTAAAAGGAATTAATTTGAGGGCTTAAGACAAGCATATGACGATAAGCCTAATAATAGTATAAATTTTCTTGAATGTAGATTTTTGAGCTTGGACGGATAAGCGTTAATTAGTAGGAGACCGCAAAGGCATGTCAAGGCTAGTCCCTTTCTTTCTAAAGGCATTATTCCTTTCTTATGAATATATATATGTTTTCCATAACATTCTTATCCCCAAAAGCTTGAAGTTCATGATTCTCAAAGTTCCTATGATACTAAAGATAGATGTTTTCTAAAACGATAACGATGACAATAATGATCCCATTCCTACAAATCCCAAAGCTTATGAAATTGATGCTATTATGAGATTATGGAGTTTGTCTCATGAGTTCTTGATTTTATCCATTTTTGTTGATCTCACCTCAAAATACTTGTTCCTTCGAGGTGAGATATAGCGACGATGATAATTCCATTTCTAATGCTATCTAAGTTCAGCGTTCTTAATACTCTCATTACACTATTGATCTCATCTTACGATAGTTGATCCTCTAAGGAAAGATGTGGTGATAATGATAACGAAGATGATGATGTGCTTTTATTTATGTACTCTTATATATGTATATATGTGGTCATGGGTGACACCGAGTCCTGAAAGGGCCGGGTAGGGATATTACCGAGTCCCGAAAGGGCCGGGTACGGATACACCGAGTTTCGAAAGGGCCGGGTATAGATACTACCGAGCCTATATGGCCGGGTATGGATACTATCGAGCCTTACTATGGCCAGGTACGGATATTACCGAACCTTACTATGGTCGGGTACAGATAATACCGAGTCTATATGGCCGGCCGGTATTGTATTCTACCGTATGGTATTGTATGGTATTGTATGAGTACGTATGTGGATATATGAAATGTTTCTTCTAGAAAAAGGTTCAGTAGGCATGATGAATGTCTTAAAAGGTATCATGAGATATAAATGGTTCTTTTATCTTACGCTATTCTTCCTACTTTTTCATGTTACTATTCATTCCTTACATACTCAGTACATTGCTCGTACCGACGTTCCTTCTTGTGAATGCTGCGTTCATGCCCGCAGGTAGATAGGTAGACGGATCTGACCCATAGGAGCTTCATCAGCGGATTCTGAGGAGCACTCTACTTACTTCGGAGCTGCAGTCTATTGGTATTGGTCCTTATGGTCACTTGTATTCTATGTAGAGGCTCGTAGACATGCGTGTATAGTTAGACATTTCATAACCCTACCGGTTCGTATTGTTGTATAATATTTTAGTAGCCTTGTCGGCTGGTGACGATAGGCATAATTGTTGAAGATCATATAGAGATGTGTTGTTAAATTGTGATATATGTCCTTACATATAATGATATCTATGAGCTATCCTTATGGTCCACCCAGAAATGATTATGAGATGTATGTTTAGAGGTGCTCGGTGTGTTAGCTCTGGGTGCCCGTCATGGCCCTCTGGTTGAGTCATGACAGAATGTTACACCTTGGAATTTCATGCCGGTTGCGTTATGAATAGACTAACATAAGCCTAAAGTGGAAATGAAGCCCTTATAAGGTTAAGAAAGATATTTGATCATTTTAAGAGTATACCTTAAGGTTCCAAAGCCCTATGAGGCAATAGAAGTAAGTTCGTCGGAGAAAGTTGAGATTGAGTCATGTTTAAAAAGCTTTCATATCATGTGAGCTACACATTGCTTGGCATCACTTTGAGGGATAGATATAGAGCCCCTTGTATGGTTAATGAAGTTCTAGACAACTGCCACCGTATCTTTGCATAGGGACATTATAAAGCTAAGTGCGACAAGTTAAAGACAAAGCTGTTTTAGGGTTCCCGGTAAGGGTTTTCACCTCCCGATTTTGTTTCTATGCACAAGTTGCCTATAGATTTCATTTGGTATGGAAAGATTATTGGAGATTAAGGATTAATTAACCATAAGTGGGTTTATTAAGTGAGATTGAGAACAAAAATCTGCCCATTACTTTAAGCCATGTTTGGCCGTGCATAGTAGGCAATGGTCAAGGATTCTTGACCAAAATATTTAAGTGGGACACTTGTCCAACACTTGCAATGCATATATAAGGTAAAAATCTGATTCATTCCACATTTCAAATTCATTTCAACATTACAAGTTAGAGAAATATAGAGATAGAGAGAGAGGCTCTCGGCTACAAGTCTTGAGAACAGGTGTTCCAAATTTGATCCAAAAATCTAGTTTTCCATCAGATAAATTCCTCATCAAGTGTATAAGGACGTGTGGTAGTTGTTGGGTAGAGACAAGGAGGTGTAGCATTCCATAGAGTTGAAGATCCGGCCAAGTTTGAAGGACAAGTTACAAGGTAAGAATGATCATTGTTCTTGTGTTGTATGAAGATTTGAATGTATAATTCATGCATGTTGTTGTTGGGTTGTTGTTGTGGTTGAACTTGAGGTTGAGCCGTGAGCTTGGTGAAGCCATGGTTGGTTCCATTTTGCATGTATTGTTGGTAAATAAATGTATGCCACCATATGTAATGGAACTAAGATTGTAGAATTGGTTTATGATGTGCATGTTAGAATTGGGTTGTTTTCTTAAAGTTTAAATGAGCCATGTGTTGTAGACTTGAATGGAATTATGTTTGGTCTTCTTGTGCATATATATTGGATGTGGATTGAAGGTGTTGTAATGTGGATAAATGAGTGAAAATCGAGAAGTTGTAAGAATGGCATTGAAGCCGTGTAAGGGGACTGTTTTAGGAAAGATTATGGACTGTTTTGTGCCAAATTTTGATTGTTGTTGTTGTGCACATTGTGATATATTGTATGTATGTTGAATATGTGAATTAAGGTGTTAGTGAAACAAATCAAGTTGAGATGTATAAGCAGTCCAAACCGTGGACCGTTTTGAGGTTAGAAGTGAAGTAATGTTGTTGAATGATTGAATGTCATTATGAACATGTAGTAAAAGTGAAATGGTATTGTTGTATGGGCTGTTTGGCCGTGAGTTGGGACTGAATTGAATGATATACAAGCTGTCCAAAGTTCCCTAAGTCATGTTAAACAAGTTTGGAATGATATAGGAAAGGAATGACTAACAATGTTAGCTTGTAGCACTAGTTGGTTTGAATGCGAACGAAACGTCGTCTAACCGTTTGAAAGGGATTGTGAGCGTTAGAGTGCGTATTAAAATCCTTTGTAGACTAACCGTAGCTCTTGATATCTTGATATAGGATAAGTGTTGTTGGGCAGCAAGTACAAGTTATTATACGACTAAACGCTAAAGGTACGCAAAGCCTATTCCTTCCTTCTTTTTGGCATGTCCTAGACGTAAGTAAGATATAATCTGAGCCTCGGGGTGACTCCACTCTCTAACTGCTAGTATGACATGTGATTGTTATTCGTCCGTAATGTTGAAAATGTTGATATAATGGAACTATGATCTCGTTATTTATTACATGATGGACTAGTATGTGATGCATAGGAGTTCTTATTCTTAAAAGGAATTGCATAAGTATGCTTGATTTTCATAAAATGTAATATGCTAATGTCCGAGAACTGATTTGGTTTACTATTCATTGAGTCTCAAAAATGTTTTATATATATATGTGGTTGCTTATGACTCTGCTCGTGCTACCGCTATATCCTTCACCGAGTCCCGGCCGGGTATGTTCTCGTGCGCACAACTATTATACTATTCACCGAGTCCCTCACTAGAGGGCCGGGACACGTTATATATATATATATATATGATGATGATGATGATATGATATATGATGATTTGGAGATGGAGGCCAGGAGGGCATACATTCCTTATTACCGAGTCCCTTACTGAAGGGCCGGGACACGTATATGCTTATGTTTATGATGTTATGATTATAATTACCGAGTTCCTCACTAGAGGGCCGGGACACGTTATATATGTTATATACAAAATGATTATGCAACTTTGATTATGAAATACTATAGTGATATTGATATGAGAACGATACAGATGAAATATGTTCAAAGGCAAGTTTTATGAAACTCGTTTGTTGCATTGAATCTTGTTCACCTTGTCTCGTATATGATTCCATTTTCTATGTTTCATGCTTTACATACTCGGTACATATTCCGTCGACCCCTTTCTTCGGGGGCTGCGTTTCATGCCCGCGGTGCGGACACACGTTTCGGAGATCCGCCGCCTAGGATATCTATCCCGGCTATTTCGAGTGCTCCTTTGTTCCGGAGCATAGTTTCGTGGTATAACCTTTTGATATGTACATATGTTATCGTTCGTGGTACGACGGGGCCCCGTCCCGTCATATGATGTCCGTTGTCACTCTTAGAGGTCCGTGGTCACAAGTGTGGGTCTATGTGTGGTTGTTGTTTTGTTATATGGTTATGACTTGTGTTTGGGGCGTACCCATTTGTAGTGGCGCCCTTGTCGGCTTGCGTAGCTATATATGTTTATGGCAAATGTGTGTATGAAGGTAGCCTTCTCGGCTTGTGTTTTGTTGGGACGTTCCCTATATATATATATATGACAGCTTTGCCGGCTTTTGCGCGATATGAACTGTTAAAGGGTATAACTCTTCAGGAGATAGGTAGCTTCGACTTGCATATGTTTTGCCCTTATACTTATATCAGCTCGTTCATGCTAGTAGTGTATGACTATAGATAACAAGTGTATACGAGTGTCCAGCTCGGGCACTAGTCATGGCCTACGGGGTTGGGTCGTGACAAAAGTGGTATCAGAGCGGTTAATCCTCGGAGTGTCCACAGACCGTGTCTAGTAGAATCTTGTTTATCGATGTGTTGTGCACCACATTTATAAACAGGAAGCTACAGGGCATTTAGGATATCATCTTTCCTTCTGTCTTAAATCGTGCGATAGAGCCGGAACCTAGGAAAGATTGTTCTGACCTCTCTTCCTATACGCAGGAGCAGATTTGTGAGAGATGAAGAGGCCGGCCGGACGGTGGGGGTGCTAATAAGGCCCCTAGAGCATCCTCGGGACCTCAGGCTCCGGGGCCCAGTCGAAGGAGCCCCAGCTATTCCATCGAGACCGATCCCTCAGAGGATCCCGCTACGATTCCCCCAGAGTGTTTGACCTCCCGGGAGGAGGTGGGGCCCAGCAGGAGGAGCCTTAGTTACTCTATCGAGACTGACCCCTCGGAGGATCCAGAAACCATTCCTCCAGAATTTAGGATATCCAGGGAAGCGGTCCCTGAAGCCATGCCCGTGGCCCCTTGGCGAGCACTATGTTAGGCCGCTTCCTCGGTGAGTGTTACGATTATTCCGGCCCCCATCGTCCCGGTCATCGGTAAACCAGGAGTTGCCCGATTATCTACATATCCTGGATTCAGATGAGGAAGACGATGAAGGTCAGACGAGTAGATGGCGGACAGACGATGACGAGGCGCACACTTCACCTTCTAGATCGTCGGATCAGACTAGAGACTGATCGATTGCAGGTACATGAGATTTTATCTAAATTCCTAGGTATGGGCATCTGTTATCGATTGTTACCTAATAGAGGCAAGCGGAAATCAAAGGAGTCAACCACCAAGTATTTATGAGTAACAGTGACTAAGGCATTCTTATCCGCGGGAATTTTGAAATCTAAGATAGAAAAATAGTGGTACATACGGGTGAAAGTTGGATAGCAAGGGAACATAACGAGAAGTGATGTATACGGAATGGCAAATCGACCATCATTATGGGTAGTTTTGGTAAGTATAGTAAGGAAATAGATTGAATGTATATATCGCAGATGAGTCCAGCTGGAAAGTGTGCCCGGAAGAAGCTATAGAAACCAGTAACTGTAAGCAGAATATATGATTAGGCATAGTACGAATGCTACAGGCATGTTTGAAACCTACAATTAAAGATAGTAGGGGAGAATAAACAAGAAAGAGTGACAGGTACAGTTGTGAGGCGTTGCGATTAATAAAGGAAGCCCGACGCCGCTACGATATGATATATATAGGTGTGTGTTGGTATTTCCTGTGTGCAGGTTTGGAGATAGTAGGGATTACAGAGGAAACTAAGTTTACGCCCAAATTTTCCCGAAAAAAAAAAAAAGAAAAAACAAAATGAATAAAGCCCGGCAAGGGGAAGGATACGATATGATTATTGTGAAACGAAAGGTAAATGTAGAACCAATAAGAAATACTTACCAAGTTCCGTAGGGGAAGTTCAGAGTCAAAGTCAAATGGTAACGGAAGCGGGACCGAGTACAGGAAGAAGAGGACTTAAAAGAAAGAGGGAGGTAAGAAGAAGGCAAGTAGCATTACATTATACCGATACGTTATGACATGCATAGCTTGGAAATGAGTGATGCAGGTGACAGGACTGTGAAGGACTAATCTGAAGGAAGATGAGCGACGAGACAAGAGTGAATGCCAGAAATGACTGGTATGGTAACGACAAATAGAAAATAAACAGGATATGCTTCGAAAACGAAAAAGGGATTGTGTAGAAGTAGTGTTTTGCTGAACGATACGGAGATAACATGAAATTCTTCATGCACAGAATATAAGATGGGCACGTATTGAAGAAATGAAAAGAATACGAAGGAAGCATTCAAGACGGATGCCACCAATTGAGTATGAGCATGGGGCGGGGAAGGAAATATATAATCGTGAACTTAAGAAGCGATCGACAAGAAGGTGCCAAGACAAGGCCGTCACTAAGGCGAATTTAATATGACTTTTAGCAAGCTAGAGGCTAGCGCTGAGTATACGACAAGGATGGAAGAGCGTGAGGCATAAAGAAGTATTACGTGTAGGTGACTCACCTTGGAAACACTGAAATCCTTAGAGGACAAGGATGTGGATTCGCGAAATAACGGATGTATCGTAAAGTTATTAGAAGAAACAGACGATATCCGTCTGGATAAAGGTAATGTTATGAGAAAGCTTGAGATACTTATCATTAGAAAATAAGTGCTACTGAATGGAGAATTGGAAACGACGATAAGCACTACCCATGTATTGATCGGGATGAAGGGAATGTGGCTTTGGGCAAATTGCTATCTTAATTACGTTACTCGAGTACCAACCATCAAATGAGATTTTGTGCTATATATCGAGTGTTCTCATCGCCCCGTGATTGTGTTAGGTCTCATACACAGGTGTGATCTAAGTTATAACGATGTAAAGAAAGAAATGGCTATGGCACAAGATATACCAAATGTATTGGACAAAGAATCATAGGAATTTCAAAATTGGAGATGGAAGAATAGAGCGGAATATAGATAGATAATGATATAATTATGACCCCAAAGGGGGGAAGCGGGAGGAAATAAAGCAAGTACCGATGGAAACAATTGGCGTTATAATGTACCCCCTATGGATACAAAAAAAAAAAAAAAAAAAAAAAAAAAAAAAAAAAAACTAGTGAAATCTCACGCTGAATCCAAGAACTAGCAATAGACGGACAGTAGTCAAGATAGTCTTTGAGGTAGTGCCGAGAATCATTGGTAAGGACCTGGGATGATATGACATCAGAAGAAGGGTATGGACTTTGTAACAACAATGCGACCGCAACAGTTGAGTACATCAAAGAAAGGTGCAATAAGGTTTGAAAAAAAAAACTACAGAGGTGAAACTAGTATCGAGAAATTGAGAATAAAAGCCGTAGTTAAGCCTTGACATCAACTGCAAAGGAGAAGAGGAGCATGTAGGGTCTGTATAAAGACTAACGCGGCAGCGCTAAAGTATTTTCTGGGATTAGGCATCCACATACACTTGCGTAAAAGTACAATAAGATATGTAATAGAAGGGCTATGAGCAAAATTGAGTAAGGAAGCTATGGAGGAGAGTGAAAAAAAAAAAAAAAAAAAAAAAATAAATAGAGAAACGACACAAGGGATGTGTCTAAGGCATGGCCAGCTAGAGTAAAGGAAATTATGAAATGATTCAACCGAAACGATCGGAACAAGCAGGTTACTGATTACGAAGTGACATAAGATTATGGTATAAGGAGACCCTAGGGTTATGTGATAGCCAACCCCAAAGATTTAGATCAAGAAGTAAAGGCAAGTGATAGTGCGAGGAAATTTAATGGGAAGTCAGAAAGTGACACATGATGTTGAAAATTTCGTAGTACGGGCTATAACAACGAGTAAAAAGGGGTACCGGAGCTCAAAATGTTTCCCTCGGGAAGTTTCATTTCACTCGTAGGACTGTGAAAGGTCTACGGTTTACCGAAGCTGCGCAAAGACTCCGGAATGTTAGAGTATAATAAACCGATGGGAGACGTCTGTGCGTTACGAGATTTTGATTAAGGATAGGGAAGTGAAGTGAAATGAACGATACGTTATTTTAAGGGAGTATCAACCGAAAAGAAAGAGTCGAATCGTAACTAGGTGCACCATGAGTACAAGCTCGAATCAATCTACGACGGTATAACCGAGCAACATTTAGATCGGGGAGACGATAACGCTCCAAACGAACGGCTCGAAATACGGTTGATAATCAACTACGGGATAACGGAAAGTTAAAGACAAAGGCATATAATTAATACCTCGGGAAGCAATGGAAAAGAAGATATTATGAGAACGACTACGTAAGGACACGGAGTGCGATTATAAAGGATTAAAACGAGTTGACAAGCGAGAGAGGCATGTGAAGAACATAATTAACTAAGAGGGTACTTAAGGAATTATTGGAAGTCCGGAATCAGTTCAACATTCGAGGACGAATGTCCTAAAGGGGGGAAGAATGTTATGTCCCGTATCTTTACATAGGGACATTATAAAGCTAAGTGCGACAAGTTAAAGACAAAGCGATTTTAGGGTTCCCGGTAAGGGTTTTCACCTCCCGATTTTGTTTCTATGCACAAGTTGCCTATAGATTTCATTTGGTATGGAAAGATTATTGGAGATTAAGGATTAATTAACCATAAGTGGGTTTATTAAGTGAGATTGAGAACAAAAATACATCATTTAAGCCATGTTTGGCCGTCCCATAGTAGCAATGGTCAAGGATTCTTATTGACCAAAAATTTAAGTGGGACACTTGTCCAACACTTGCAATGCATATATAAGGTAAAAATCTGATTCATTCCACATTTCACAATTCATTTCAACACATTCAAAGTTAGAGAAATATAGTGATAGAGAGAGAGGCTCTCGGCTACAAGCTAGCCGAGAGTGAGGTGTTCCAAATTTTGATCCAAAAATCTAGTTTTCCAAGTAGATAAATTCCTCATCAAGTGTATAAGGACGTGTGGTAGTTGTTGGGTAGAGACAAGGAGGTGTAGCATTCCATAGAGTTGAAGATCCGGCCAAGTTTGAAGGACAAGTTACAAGGTAAGAATGATCATTGTTCTTGTGTTGTATGAAGATTTGAATGTATAATTCATGCATGTTGTTGTTGGGTTGTTGTTGTGGTTGAACTTGAGGTTGAGCCGTGAGCTTGGTGAAGCCATGGTTGGTTCCATTTTGCATGTATTGTTGGTAAATAAATGTATGCCACCATATGTAATGGAACTAAGATTGTAGAATTGGTTTATGATGTGCATGTTAGAATTGGGCCGTTTTCTTAAAGTTTAAATGAGCCATGTGTTGTAGACTTGAATGGAATTATGTTTGGTCTTCTTGTGCATATATATTGGATGTGGATTGAAGGTGTTGTAATGTGGATAAATGAGTGAAAATCGAGAAGTTGTAAGAATGGCATTGAAGCCGTGTAAGGGACTGTTTTAGGAAGATTATGGACTGTTTTGTGCCAAATTTTGATTGTTGTTGTTGTGCACATTGTGATATATTGTATGTATGTTGAATATGTGAATTAAGGTGTTAGTGAAACAAATCAAGTTGAGATGTATAAGCAGTCCAAACCGTGGACTTTTGAGGTTAGAAGTGAAGTAATGTTGTTGAATGATTGAATGTCATTATGAACATGTAGTAAAAGTGAAATGGTATTGTTGTATGGGCTGTTTGGCCGTGAGTTGGGACTGAATTGAATGATATACAAGCTGTCCAAAGTTCCCTAAGTCATGTTAAACAAGTTTGGAATGATATAGGAAAGGAATGACTAGCAATGTTAGCTTGTAGCACTAGTTGGTTTGAATGCGAACGAAACGTCGTCTAATTTGTTTGAAAGGGATTGTGAGCGTTAGAGTGCGTATTAAAATCCTTTGTAGACTAACCGTAGCTCTTGATATCTTGATATAGGATAAGTGTTGTTGGGCAGCAAGTACAAGTTATTATACGACTAAACGCTAAAGGTACGCAAAGCCTATTCCTTCCTTCTTTTTGGCATGTCCTAGACGTAAGTAAGATATAATCGAGCCTCGGGTGACTCCACTCTCTAACTTCTAGTATGACATGTGATTGTTATTCGTCCGTAATGTTGAAAATGTTGATATAATGGAACTATGATCTCGTTATTTATTACATGATGGACTAGTATGTGATGCATAGGAGTTCTTATTCTTAAAAGGAATTGCATAAGTATGCTTGATTTTCATAAAATGTAATATGCTAATGTCCGAGAACCGATTTGGTTTACTATTCATTGAGTCTCAAAAATGTTTTATATATATATGTGGTTGCTTATGACTCGCTCGTGCTACCGCTATATCCTTCACCGAGTCCCGGCCGTGGTATGTTCTCGTGCGCACAACTATTATACTATTCACCGAGTCCCTCACTAGAGGGCGGGACACGTTATATATATATATATATGATGATGATGATGATATGATATATGATGATTTGGAGATGGAGGCCAGGAGGGCATACATTCCTTATTACCGAGTCCCTTACTGAAGGGCCGGGACACGTATATGCTTATGTTTATGATGTTATGATTATAATTACCGAGTTCCTCACTAGAGGGCCGGGACACGTTATATATGTTATATACAGAATGATTATGCAACTTTGATTATGAAATACTATAGTGATATTGATATGAGAACGATACAGATGAAATATGTTCAAAGGCAAGTTTTATGAAACTCGTTGTTGCATTGAATCTTGTTCACCTTGTCTCGTATATGATTCCATTTTCTATGTTTCATGCTTTACATACTCGGACATATTCCGTGCGACCCCTTTCTTCGGGGGGCCGCGTTTCATGCCCGCAGTGCGCACACACGCTTTCGGAGATCCGCCGGCCTAGGATATCTACCCGGCTATTTCGCAGTGCTCCTTTATTCCGGAGCATAGTTTCGTGGTATAACCTTTTGATATGTACATATGTTATCGTTCGGGTACGACGGGGCCCCGTCCCGTCATATGATGTCGTTGTCACTCTTAGAGGTCCGTGGTCACAAGTGTGGGTCTATGTGTGGTTGTTGTTTTGTTATATGGTTATGACTTGTGTCCGGGGCGTACCCATTTGTAGTGGCAGCCTTGTCGGCTTGCGTAGCTATATATGTTTACCATGGCACTGTATGAAGGTAGCCTTCTCGGCTTGTGTTTTGTTGGGACGTTCCCTATATATATATATGATGGCCTTTGCGGCTTTTTGCGAAATATGAATTAACTAAAGGGTATAACTCTTCGAGATAGGTAGCTTCGACTTGCATATGTTTTGCCCTTATACTTATATCAGCTTGTTCATGCTAGTAGTGTATGACGTGTATACGGTGTCGGCTCGGGCACTAGTCATGGCCTACGGGGTTGGGTCGTATACTCATCGCAAAGTGGGACGGGGGTGATTTTGCCACCTTTTTAAATCCCAAACGACCCCAACTTCATTTCTAACTTTCCACACTTATTTCCCCACCTCTATAGAGACTTCCTAAGAGTTCTTGAAGGTTCCCAAACACTCCACACCTTTCCATATCATCTAAAGAGAGAATCAACATCAAAACCTCAAGGTAAATCCATGGAGAGTGATGTTTCTTGCTTCCTTTCATGGTTGCGGTGAAATTAGTCTTAAAGAGAGAGTTGAGTAAGGTGAAATTATACTAAAAAAAGGTATGTTCTCTATCCTATGCTCATAGTTGGGTTGATGTGAAGGTTTAGTACCCCTTAGAAAGGAAAAGAATTAAAGTGGAGAAGTTATGAGTCTTGTAATGAAGAAGATGACTACGAGGTGAACTCGAAAAGGGGATTTTGGTTAAATTTGAGATTAAATTGAATATAATTCCTGATTATGATATTATGGATGTTGTTATTGTTGTTTGGGAGTTATTTTATAATATGGTGGAAGTTGATGAAATAGAGGAATTGCTGCCCAAATTCCGTTAACCTTTTAGTTGCTCTAGCTTGAACTTAAGCATGTTTCCAAGACTTAACCTTGTTATGAATCCTCTTGAATGTAGAGTTTTGCTGGCTTGGGAGGAAACGTTAGTAGTTAAGGCGGCGTGAAGGTATGTAAGGCTAGCCCTTTCCTTTCTAAAGGCATGATTCCATAGTTGTCAATCTGTCACGACCCAACCCCGTAGGCCGTGACTAGTGCCCAAGCTGGGCACCCATACGCACCTGTTAACCATAATTAGCGTACAAACAGATTATATACAGTACAAAGGTCGTACGTCGATCATAGTCCGGCATAACCAGATCGTATACATACAGAAAAGTGAAACGTCGCCCAAATCTATCACAAATATATATACATATCGCTGTCACAACTTTCAGCGGATGATATCTCACATAGCAAAGAAAGGCTATCGAATACGGGGGACGTCCAAAACACAAATCACATGTAGACACGTCCGAACAAGAACTACCCATAACCCACACATATATGTCTACAGACCTCTAAGAGTAATAACAGAATCATATGACGGGACAGGGCCCCGTCGTACCCCTGAATAGACATGTACATATACATACATACATAACAAAGGTGTCTGTACCCAAAATATAGGCTCCGGAACAAAGGAGCGCGCCAAGATAGCTGAGTGGGAATCCTAAGCTGGCGGATCACCAAAATGAATATCTGTACCTGCGGGCATGAAACGCAGCCCCCGAAGACAGGGGGTCATTACTAATACGTACCGAGTACGCAAAGCAAGAAATACGGTAGAAAATGTGATCATAATCAGAACCAGGAAGTACAGAAAGTAAATGCAACTTTCAAAATACCAAAATGCTTACTCATTAAAACACAAATCATGCATGGGGGCTCAGGAATATGGTCGCCCTCCCGTCATTAGCGCCATAACACAAGATAACACCGTAAGATTTCATATCTCCGTATCCCCGTCACACATCATAACACGTCATAACGCCATAACACGGATAACACCAAATATAAACGGGACCCGCCCTCTAGCGAGGAGCTCGGAAGAACCGTAACACGATAACACCGGAATATAACATAGTGCGCATGACGACATAACCGGCCGGGACTCGGCGAAAGATGTAACAACCATATGCACGAGCGAGTCGTGAGGAACTATATGCGCTTTTTAAAACATTTTCAAAACTCCATAGAATAGTCAAAACGAACTATCATTTAAAACCAAGAGAATAGTCAAATCAAGTTTTCCCAAATGTCACTCGGGAACATATCAAAGAGAACTTTAGAAATCATAGTTACGTATCAAAACCATATGAAGTAGCTTATGAAAATCAAGAACATAATCGTCATTACAGACTCGATAGGTAAGTAAGTAATCGACGCTTGAGGGTTAAGACGATAGTCATGCTAAGTTCTTTCAA
>NW_026717466.1:0-27420 GCF_029784015.1 Lycium ferocissimum | reverse complement strand
TATGACACGAGTTATATACGATTACATGTTTTATTTGACTTAAAAGCAACAAAAGAGTATTTCGGTCGTCTATTTATGTTTACTTGTCTTAAAGGTTTTCAAAAAAAAAAAAAAAAAATTTTACGTAGTAAGGATCGACGGAGTTCGCTCGCTCACGGTCACGGGGTCGGTGCCATCACACCGATCAAGATCGGGGTGTGACGACGAACATCTGTCCCACTCGGGGTCCCGAAACCACCGGAGCTCGACTCGGCTCCCCGAGTACCTGCCGTCACATCTCCTGCCGGGAATGGTGGGGGGGTGCACTCCGCCGACAACGAAGAATACCGTGTCTTTCGAGGTCGCCCGCCTCGAGAACCTCCAAAGTACTCGGCCGATCTAGCCCTCTTGGGGCCCCCGTCGCGCAACCACGTCGGGTGGCGCCTTCGTGTCGCTCCCTCCACACTCGGGCATATGCACGTGCCGGCAATATCCGTGCCGGGCGGGAAGCCATCGCCATACGCTATCGATCGGTGTAATCATCCAGCCCCATCACATACCGATGCACACCGGTCGGCCATGTCGGCCACACGATGAGGCACGTGTCGGCCGGGGAATCGAACTCGGTGTACTCCGGGACGCTCACCGCCACTGCCTCGGATGTAAAAATGCATGAACACGACTCGTCTCGTCTGCGGAGGTAGAAAATGGCCAGAAAGGCCTCCACAAACTAGCCTATGCGGCGGAGGAGCATCCTTGCACGGACGCTCCCCGAAGACTCGTGCCCGATTCGCCGGTATGTCGTACAACCGATATGACGCGAACTCGACAGACTCGGTCTCGGAAGCCTTAATCAACCGCAACGCACGCCGCATCTGTCTAATAAACTCTTGGGGATCCTCCTCGGGCTTTGACCCAAAAAACTCTGGCGGATTACAGGTCAGGAAATCGCGGGCCCTCGAACTATCACGTCTGTCCACATGGTCATCCCGTAATCCATGCCCGCGAGCACCCCCGCCACAGTCCGGTCAACGGCCCGGACCGCATCCCGCATGGCCCTATCCTCCGCCCCTCGACCGTAGGGCCGGGAGGCTCGGTGCGCGGACCTCGGAGAGGCGGCGGTGGAGCGCCCCGACCCTGCGGCCGGCCGCCGCTCCAATCCTACGATAATGGCGGCGTAACCTCGGGCACGCCGAGCACGAGCCCAAGTAACTCCCGGTCCGGCTGGTCTCCCCGGTACCGCCGTAGACTTGCCCTGCTTCGGCGTCGCTTTTCTCGGAGGCATCGCTGAAATCACAACAACTCGTTAGGGAGGAGTCAACCTAAATAAACAGCTATATCGCACGATCTAGAACAGAAGAAAGGTCACTGATTCTTAAATGCCACTGCGACCTCACGCGTTTATAAGTGTGGCGGCTTCACACCCATAAAACGAGGACTGCTGGGACACGGTCGTAGACATTCGAGGACGAACCGCTCGATACCACTTTTGTCACGACCCCGGACCCCGTGGACGGTGACTAGTGCCCGAGCCCGGGCACCCATACGAACTCGTCAAACATAATCGGCAGACAACCAGATTATACATATACTGAGTCCAAATTATGCATATACAGAGTTCAGGCATCAGACTATAACTGACATAATCAAATCTTATACTTACATATAGTGACACATCGCCCCGCAGCTGTCACAAATACATATACATATATACATATACATTCCGCGGTCACAACATCCAGCGGAGGATATCATACATGAGCCAGTAAGGCTATCATCATGCGGGGGACGTCCGGAACACAGATCACACAGACACAAGGAAGCAGAAACTACCCATAACCCACACGTATATGTCTACAGACCTCTAAGAGTCATAACAGAATCATATGACGGGACAGGGCCCCGCCGTACCCATGAACAAACATATATACATATAACAGAGATGTCGGTACCAAAAGTGTAGGCTCGGATCAAAGGGCACGCAAGCGAGAAACGAGATATCCTAGGCTGACGGATCACCGAAACGTGTACCTGTACCTGCGCGGCATGAAAAGAAGAAAGGGGGTCGGTACGAAAAATGTACTGAGTATACAAGGCATGAAATAAAATATAGTAAACAGGGTCATAATCAAGATCAGAAGTACAGAAAGTAAATGCAATATTCAAAATATTAAAATGCTTACTCATAAAACATAAATCATGCATAGGGCTCTTAGAACTGTGGTCGCCCGCCCGTCATTGGCGCCACAACACATCATACTCCAGAAGATTTCATATCTCCGTATCCCCGTCACGCACATCATATATATACCATGGTACCCGGCCAATAGGGGCGCGGCGTACCGGACACATCATAACACCATTATCCACGGTTCCCGGCCAAAGGGGCTCGGCGAACCGGACACATCATACTCCGGAAATATAACATAATGCGCACGATAACATCCGGCCCCGGGACTCGGCGAAGGAAGTAACAATAGTGTGCACGAGCAGAGTCGTGAGAAACTATATGCAATTTAAAAAAAACATTTCCCAAAAATGTAACGGAAAAATCAAATAAGCTATCATTTGAAAGTTGTTATATCCCGTATTTCCCCGCGTGTTCGGGAAAATTGGAAATAATTTTTGTTTGTAAGAAATAACGTAATGATTGATTTTATTTAGCACATGAGTTGTTGATGGAAGAATATTAATGTGGAAGTGTCGAGGAAGGCTAAGGGCAAAATTGAGATTTTGAAAATTTGTTTCATGAATTACAAAAATTGGTCACTAATAATTGGGCTTGGAACAAAAAAAAAAAATAAGAAGAAAGGAGGCCCAATTTAAAGAGGGTGGTCCAAGCCCATGTCATTAAATCCATGTGACTAATTATAAATAAAAAGGGGCCATTAGTCATCTTCATTTAGAAGATTCAAGAGAAAATTTTTGAGAGCAAAAACAAAAAAAAAAAAAAAAAAAAGGCCTTCGGCCGAAGCTAGAAAGGAAAAAATAATAATTTTGGAGCTTAATCCTTGGTCCAAATATTCATCTCTTGTTGAATTCCTACTAAGTTCAAGATTCTCTTCAACGTGGTATAATTATTTAAGCGAGGAGACTACCTTGGTGGCAAGTGGAAAAGTTGAGAAAGGTGAGAATCTTATTCTTTTCATGTTATGGAAAACTTGTATATATGTTGTAGTATGTAGAAATGAAAGAAAAGCATGAAATTTGTGTGTTGTGTGTGCATGGAAGGGTGGCCGTGTGGTTCTAAGTGAGGGAGGAACAAGAATTTGATTCATTTATTATGTTAATTGTGTTGTTGTGATCTTGTGATGTAAATGAAAGAGTAATAGTTCAAGTTAGTATGAAAAATTTGTTGTTGAGTTGTTGTCGGAAAGTATGTGATTTTATTATAAATTGTGTAATTGAGGAAATGAAGTTGTAAGATGCAAATGGTGATTCTTGTAAGTGAAATTGGAAGATAAAAATGTGTTATGAATGTTTATGTTGAAGGTTGGAGGTTTTGGGTAGATTATGGTTTGATGGAATTTTTGTATATTTTGTAAAATAATGTGAAATGCTTCCAAATTGCATTTGAATGGTTTTGAGTTAGTGCATGAATATGAAAATGTTGATAATAGTTTAGAAGTACGAAGTTGGAGTAGAAGTTGTGACATTATGAAGAAAGGAAGACTATTTATGTTGGAATGTGTTTTGTAGTAATTGTTGATGCTTTTGATATTGTTATGGGTGTTGTGTTGATATTCTGAGCCGAGTTGTATTCTCGGGGATGGCGCATTTACAGGGGAAATCTTGCGAAATTTTTGTAGACAAGTGTTACCTTAAGTGTCCACTTTTAAAGACTTTAATTAATGTTTGGTAAATGTGACCATTTGTAGATTTTGGAGAGTTTGGGATTTAAGTTTGGAGGGCGTGAAGCCAATAAGGTATGTAAAGCACTTCCTTTCCTTCCTTTGGCATGTCCTAAGTGTGTTAGGCCAAGATACGAGCTTGGGGGACGACTCTACTCTTAGAAACCCGAGCTTGAATTTGACCCTTTTTCATTCAATAGAATTGAATTAAGAAATTCATGATTTGTTTAAATGATCGTTTAAACATCTAATGCTTGCCCAAATGAATTAGATGGCCTTGACTCCTTCGTACATGACTCCATCAGGGCCTAATGATCATAATTTGGGTACGCCGCCTCAACTTGACCGAGGTGGGCCCATGCATTCCGAGATTTCTTTATGACGCATCGTTTGTTTGACATATTTACGCGAAACTTAAAGAAAGATTTTGGCTATCGTCTTGATTACTAAAAGATAATTATTTTAACTATTTCATTGAGTTGTATGATATGTTTTTGACACGTAAAGTAACCGCGGAAGTCCATAACTTTTACTTACTAGTTTCGGTCAACTTTGAAATTTGCTTATGCACTTTCAAACGTCGGTAAACATAGTTGGTCCTTGAGTTTAGAAAGGAATTTGGTTATTTACTTGTTACATGCATATGGCTTATCACTACTCTGCTCGTGCAAAGTTAATAAATCTATTCGAGTCCCTAGGCCGGGTATGTATTCGTGCAGTTTCATTGCATTGTTCACTGAGTCCCTCACGTAGAGGTCGTGTACGCTATGTATATATATATACATATATGATGATCTGATGATGTTATGATATGGGGATGGCGGCCAGGATGGCATTTGATGATTTTATTTACCGAGTCCCTCCTTTGGAGGGCCGGGTACGTTATATGTGCATAATGACTTGATGATATGGTATGGATATACATGGTATACGATTCACAGGTAAGTTTTGATTTCCTAGGTTCTACACTTATTTCGATACAGTCTAGTTCGGTTATGATCCTATTTACTGTGTTCTGTGCTTTACATACTCAGTACATATTCCGTACTGACCCCCTTTCTTCGGGGGCTGCGTTTCATGCCCGCAGGTACTGCCGCTCAGTTTGAGGATCCACCTGCCTAGGCCATCTATCTCGCTTTGCGGGAGTGCTCCTTCGGAGCTCATATATATATTTTGGTATATACACTTTCTGTTACATATGTATGTACTTATTCAGGGGTACGGCGGGGCCCTGTCCCGTCATATGATTCCGTCTGTCTGTTTAGAGGTCTGTGGACATGTTTGTGGGTTAGGGTCATACTGTACAGATGCGTATGTATATGTTGTGTTTGGGCGATCCCATTCGCCGCGGCGGCCGGTCCGCACATGTATATAAGTTGTGTTGTTGGCCCTGTGTGGCCTTTGTTGGTATTTTACGTATGCGGGGGTTATTCGGATAGTCCGTGAAACAAAGGAAACTCGCTCGAAATTTTCGGAAATCATCCAAATTTGAAATATAGCCTTGTCGGCTCCGGTTGGATACTCGGAAGTGTTCGACAAAATTTGAGGTAGTGTTCGATAGATGCGTTTGGGTGCCTAGATCGGGCACTCGTCACGGCCTACGGGGTTGGGTCGTGACAAAAGTCGGGACTTATTTATGTCAAATACCTTTCGGACGACATTCGGGGACATATCAATAGCTTAAGCATATCACGGAACCGTAGGAACCATAGTCATATATATATATATATATATATATATATCATTGGGGGCGACTCAACAGATGAATAAGTAAGCGACGCTCGAGAGCAAAAACGATAACTAGGTTCAGTTCTTTCAAAAAAAGTCACCAAGACTATACAAACGAAAATCTCGGGGACCACGGGTGTGCATCGACCAACCCGGGCCTGCCTATGAAAGTTGGTAACCTTATTCGCCTTAAGATCTTTTATGAGCGGTTTTGAGGCGATCCGAGCCGCTCGTGAAAGTTATGGACGTTCGTAGTTTTAACCTTTTACAACAAAAAAATCTTTTTGTGCAACTTTTAAAATTCAATCTTACAAAACATAAGAGCCATAATTTAACTAAATTGACTTGCGAACATCAAGAAGTGAATAAAACTCATATGCTTGCTCGGATCACAGGAATGGAATCGCCTCGAGATTCGTAACTTATCATAACTTAATCGTATCCGAGACATGCCAACGAAGAAAAAGGGTAAGCCTTGCATACCTGGCCTGCTTTCCAAGCTAGTCCAAATTTACGTCGTGAACTTTCCAAGATCTACAATACATCATTAAACATCAAATATTAGCTAAAGGCATTTGGAAACCCGATTCCAAGTGCACACCAAATTCTACAGAAATTTCGGCAGCACTTCCTCTATAAATGCACCACCCCGAGAATTAAACTCGGCCAATCTCATCAACAACAATACCAACAAACATTCTAACAACATCAACCATTCATTCAAAACGCATTCTAACATTAGTATCCCTTTTTTACATAATTCAACAACATTCACAATATTCCATTATACTTATTTCAACTACTTATATTCAAACCAATATCAACGTTCATACATTCGATTACTAATCCGAAACCATTCTAACAATATTCAAGAACACTTTAAACAATCCGCACAATATTCCCAACAACCCAACCAATGTGCCAACTTACCCGAAATGCTCCCCAAACCCGAAAACAACACTAACATATTTTCTTCTTCCAAAACTCATAAACTACATCAACAATCTATATATTAACAATGTAATCATCCTAAATATAAAATTCACATAAGAGTTACATTGGCTTCCAAATCAGCCCACAACCATCACAACTTCAATTTGCTTCATTAAACTTCATTTTACCTCATAGAATTCATAACGACGACAGTCAAAATACTAAATAACATCACTTCATTTCTTGCATAACAAACAGCCCCTATTTTCGGCCAACACCTACACATATATCTTCCATGATTTCATTCATTTTCTACACATTACAACAACACACAAACATGCTAAATTCACTTAATTCATCACCTTAACATCACCCACACATGCACGGCCAACCACACACCCACACGGCTACAACTTCAACTTCCCTATTTTCATGAATTTCATTCATATTTGCATGCTACGACACACATAAACTATGCATAACATATAAAAGAGAAGATTAAAACATACCTCCTTCTCCCAACTCTTCCACACGGCTAGGAGTAGATTTCGCAAGAATAAGCGTTTTGTTTGTTCCAACAACTATCTCACGTTAAAGAGCACCTTTCAATTGGTAGGAAAACTAGGAGAAACTATTTTTTGGTGATCAATTCTTGGACTTCAATTTTCCATGCTCATGGCCGTGTAGTTGCTTGGCCTTTCTCCTTTTCAAAACTTCTTGAAATTTCTTGGTGTGAAGTGAGGAATAAGATGATCAAGTCATCTTTTTAATTCCACATTTTAGCCAACCATGTGGCCATGGCCCACATAAGGTGGCCGGCCACATGGCCCTTATTACAATATCATTCATGTAAGTGCAAGAAACTATATTACCAATATGCTAACTTCTACATTAGCTCACAAACGATTCCAACTTCAACTTGTATCATCCAATACCTTCATTTTCATCACATAATCCACAACACAACAACCAAATTACACTAAATAAAATTAGTTCTTCACTCCTACACAACATAACACATACACGGCCAAACCTACACCCACCGCTCAAGATCCACAAACCCTACTTCATGATTTTCATTCATTTCCACATACTATAACATGCACGATTCATTCAATACACATGAAAAGAAGATTAAATCCTTACCTTTGCATTCAACTTCTCCTCGGCTAGAGTTGTACATGCAACAACGAATGATTTACTTGCTCGAACAACTACTCCACGTTAACGAGGACCTTCCAATTGGTAGAAAAGCTAGCAGAAAATAATTTTCTTGATCAAGTTTTGGGCAAGGGTTTCGGCCAAGCCATGGCCGAATGCCCCTCCTCTCTCTTTCTCCAAACTTCTTGAATTTTCTTAAGATGAAAATGATGAACATGACTTAATTAGTCATCTTATGTCTACTTATATAATTAACACGTGTGGCCCATGGCCCCACATGTGCCACACGGCCATAGCCCTTAATTTCATGAAAAATAATTTCAACTTCTAGCCCCAAATTTTCATGAAATGTTCAACTTTCCATAATTCACTTTTAACCCCAAATTCCTTAATATTCCATACCAATAAAATCATAAGCAACTTATGCCTTAAGACAAAGTCGGAAAAATAGCCTTGTTCTTAACTTGTCGCAACCAACTTAAAATATTCCAACGTATAAAATACGGGATATAACAAGAATCAAATCAAGTATGGGAAGTTTACCTCATGTTGAGACAAACAAGAGAATTATGATGAAAGAAGCTCATATCTTATAAAATCTAGGTGTTCGACTTTTGGACTCAGAAGATGGTGGAGTTGTTGCTGACAATATAGTTGAATCCTCCTTAGTAGCCGAAGTGAAAGAAAAATAATTTAATGATCCCTACTTATTTCAGTTGAAAGAGGGGATTCACAAGCATAAGACATCAACTTTCGAAGGAGGGGTAGATGATGGTACTTTAAGGTACCAAGGTAGATTATGTGTCTCAGATGTGGAGGGACTTAAAGAAAGGATCATGTCAGAAGCACACAGTTCTATATATTCTTTTCACCCAGGTTCCACAAAGATGTATCATGATCTCAAGGAGATTTATTGGTGGAACGACATGATAAGTACGTAGCAGATTTTGTGGCCAAGTGTCCAAACTGCCAACAAGTAAAACCCGACCATCAGAGGCCCAATGGTTTGCATCAGAATATTGATATTCCTGTGTGGAAATGGGAGATGATTAACATGGAATTTATAATAGGTTCGCCTCACTCATTTCAGAGACATGACTCGATTTGGGTGATTGTGGAACGACTTACTAAGTTAGCGCACTTTTTCCCAGTAAGGTCTACTGATTCAGCAGAAGAATACAGTAGGTTGTATGTTTAGGAAATCGTCAGGTTGCATGGAACTCCAGTGTCCATCATTTTACACCATGGTGCTCAGTTCACAACAAATTTTTGAAAATCCCTTTAGAAAGGGTTAGGCACAAGTGTCACACCCTTAATCCGATAGGGTGTGATGGGCACCCGACCCTTACCTAGGGTCGGGCGAACCCGCTGACTCTCGTGACATCCATACTCATACTGAGCTGGGCCCCTAACTCGTACAATGGAAACATAATAAGGACTTTTACAAGACTTGCTTTTGATCTTCCTGAACTCAAATAAAATCTATAATCACAAAAAAAACTGTAACATAATACATAACGATACACCGGCTTTTGGAGCCATTTATACAACCGACATCTCGTACACCGATAATGTCTTAGGAAGTCTCTAATACGAGAACATGATACCATAACATAATACTTTGACTCGGCGGCCTCCCGGAGAAAATGGAGCTCGCCAATTCCGCCGGGAACATCTATTACTATCTTCAGCTCATCCCAGGTGTGCACTGCCACGCGGCATGAAACGCGACCCCGAAGAAAATTCAAGATGGAATATGTGCGAGTATGTAAAGCATGAAGTACAAAAAACAGGGTCATAATCGAAGTAGGAATTACAAAAACGAGTACAATGATCAGAAAAATCATAAGACTTGCCTTTTAAAACATTTATCATGCATATACATGTATCGGTAGGTAAAATTATATCATAATCGTGTCATCATATCATCGTACATATATACCGTACCCGGCCCTCTAGTGAGGGACTCGGTGAGTAAAATCATATCATAATCATGTATGCATGCATATATACATATATATATATATATATACGTCGACCTCTAGTGAGGGACTCGGTGAATAGCGTGTCCCCGCTAGCAAGGGACTCGGTATGCCATCACTGCCGCCATCCCCATCTCATCATATCATCATATATATATATATATATATATATATATATACGTGCCCGGCCCTCTAGCGAGGGACTCGGTGAACAATGCGGTGGAATGTGCACGAATACGCTTCCAGCCCGGACTCGGTGAAGGATGCATTGAGGCATGCGGCAAGAGTAGTGAGAAACCATGCACATAAATCATTTCGCAGACTTCAATGAAATAGTACAACGAACCGTCATTTGGAAGTCGGGATAAAAGTTACATCAAAAATCTTTCGGACGTTACTCGGATACATATCAAACACCATAAGCATATACTAGAACCGTAGGGACCATAGTCATGTGTCAAATCAATTCGAGCCGCCTCGAAAAGTTACAAACATTATTCACTTTAGGACTTTCTACGAACGCATCGAAGCGATCCGAGCCTTTCCGTGAAAGTTACGGACGTTCGTAGTTTCGGAATCGTTTAGGAACAAAACTCTTTTGAAAACAAAACCTTTATGCAACTTTTGAAATTTAATTATACAAATGACATAAGGACCATGATTTGGCCACATTAAGAATACGAATATCAAGAAACCAATAAGAATCATAAACATGCTCGGATCACAAGAATAGAGGTACCTCGAGATTCGTGTCATAAATTACTTTCAACTAAGACATGCCAAAAGAAGGAAAGGTTGAGCTTTACATACCTCGTTCGCCTCCTATGCTAATCCAAACTTACGTCTCGGCTTCTCACGATCTACAATAATGTCATTAGACACAAACATTAGCCATAGTCACTTAGAAATCCAATTCTAGGCTAACACCCGGTTCCATTGCAATTTAGGCGACATCTCCCACTATAAATCCAACAACCCCGAGAATCAACTTGCCAAATCAACAACAACCATACCAACAATCATACTAATCAATATCCATAAGCGATTCAAACGCATTCTAGCGTTAATAATTCCTTTTCTACACAATTCGACGACATTTCATTTATATTCAAATAAAACTACATAATGCATCATTTCAATACCAATGCTCGCATATTCAATTACTAATCCCCAACCATTCATACAAGATTTAAGAACATTCCAACCAATCCGCACAATATCCAAAACAACCCAAACAATAGGCCATTCCACCCGAAATCCTTCAACTACATTAGGAACATCAATAACACATTTTCTTCTTCCAAACTCATATAAATTATATCAACAATTCCATACGTTGGCATTATCACTTCCTCATCAATACAAGGAATCATATTACAATTACATTAGCTTCCAAAACAGCCCACACGATTTACAACTTGACGTGGATCATTCTGGCTAGCCATTTTAATTTCATGTAATCCTGACCAGAGCAACAACCAAAGGTACTACATAAAATTAGTTCTACTGCTTTTACACACACTACATATACACGGCCACAACACAACACACCATAATATCATGAATTCCATTCATTTTCACACTCCACCACATACAAACCATGCGTAACATATGAAAGGAGAGATTGAATCTTACCTTTCTACACTTAGTTTCTTCGCTCGGCTAGGGTGTTCGAGGACCACAACGAACGATTCAATTGCTCAACGACTACTCCACGTTCGCGGGGACCTTCCGATTAGTAGGAAGACAAGGAGAAAATAATTTTCTTGATCAAAGTTGAGGGGCACCACTTTCGGCCAGCCCTTGGCCGAAAGTCTCTCTTCCTCTCTTTTCTTCATCTTTCTTGAATTTTCCAAGTTTAAAATGATGAGTTATGCCTTATGTTAGCATCACTCATATATATATATATATATATATATAAGTATAGGCACATGGCCGGTCATGTGCCTCGCATTTTCTCTCCAATTTTCTAGATTTTTCTAAGTCTCCAAAGATGAATAAGTCTTGCATGGTCATGACTTACACATATATACATACATACCCCCTACAAATATGAGATGAACACATGTCCCCTTGATGTCTTGAAACAATTGGCCAACATATGGGTGGGGCCCGACCTGTCGCCCTTTGGCCATTTCATGAAAAAAATTTCCAACTCTTGGCCATCACAATTTTCCTTATTCCAAGTTAACCTTATTCCGATTTAACCTTAATGCTCCGTACAGCCTAAAAAGATGAATACGCAACTTATACATTCTTAACAAAAATGAAAAAAAAATAACCTTGTCCCTAACTTACGACTAGCTCGGAATGTCCCAACGTGCAAAATGCGGGATATAACAACATGGGTGAATCTTAGTACAACTTTTCATCCTTAGATATCGGTCAGGCAAAATGCACTATTCATACTCTTGAGGGCATGTGTCATAGATTTCAAAGGTAATAGGGATGATCAACTCTCTCATTGAATTTGCCTATAATAACGATGCAGTTTCCTCTAGTATCAAAGATGGCACTATTGAAAGCTCTGTATGAGCGAGAAGATTATGAGAATCACCAATTGGTTGGTTGAAGTTGGTGAAGCGACATTATTAGGACATATTTTCCATCGGGTCATGGAAAAAATTCAGTTGATTTAGGTCCGTAGCAGAAAATAGCTCAGTCACCAAAAGTCCTATTCGGACGTGCGGCGAGAGACTTGGAGCCTGTGCTTGTGATTGGGTATTTCTGAAATTTTAATCTATGAAAGATGTTATGATATTTGGGAAGAAAGGAAAGCTGAGTCCCAGATATATCGGACCATACAGAATTCTCCGAAGGATTCATTCAGTCTAGTAATTCATTCAATTTAGTGAACATTCAGTCCTCAATTTCGTGTCCTTAAGGCTTGTAAGTTCGACCAAACCATGACCCATCATGAATGATCCCAAGGGGGAGATATTGTAACATTTTGTACTCAAGAAATAAAGTATAGAACCATGAAATCAGAAGAGTGGAATTTGATCAAGTGTTGCAGGCAGAGGGAGCTCGCTGAGCAAAACCAGAGCTCGCTATAGGCCTCGTTAAGCGACGCAAGGTGTTGCAAATAAAAAAAAACGTAAAATTTTGACTAAATATAGAAATGACAGCACCAGAGTGATACATGACCTCGCTATAGACCTCGCTCAACGAGGTGTAGTGGTTCTAAGGGAAAAATTTAGAAAATTAGCTATTGTGGAATGACAAGATGAGCTAGCTGAGCGAAGCTCATAACGAGGCATGACATCACTATAGAGCTCGCAGAGCGAGGCCTATAGAGAGGTCACCCCTAGCTTTAGAGCTGGCTCAGCGAGCAAGGCAGTCCCGAAGCCCCGTCCTATAAATTCAATACTTAACTTGAAATTTCATTTATCAGACATTCCAACTTCGTAGAAAACCCTTGAAGGACGATTTTTCTCTCATCTCAACCCCCCACATCAAGGTAAGAACATCACTATAATTCTTAATCAATCCTAGCACTAAATACATTATTGTTAACATGATTCTTAAATGAAAACATAGGATTTCCAAGGTAATCCTTCTCAGGTGATTCAAGCTAGGGTTTTGGGTGCTCTTCGTCGGAGAAGCGAATTAGTTCATCGGATTAGAGCGTTGACAGGTATGTAGGGCTTCTATCTACCTGTGGAACATTGTTGTTCTTCCCCATGCCACATTAATTGATGCAATCATTATTTCTCCTCAAAGTTAGAGAATTATGCCTTAGTTCATGAAAACCTCAAATACAAGTTAATTACATATATGTATTGTCAATCTCAATAATGTTTCAGATAATCGTATTCATGTATATCATTACGATTTTCATGAACCTGTCTGTAATCCATGTATGCTTGTGTTATCTTTTCCATGAGCTCTCAGATACCAGTTATGAACTCAAATTGTTCCATTCTATGGATTTTCACATGTTTTCATGTCTCAGGAATTATATACATATATTTATACAAATTTTCATGTAAAACTATTTACAAACCAGGTTTATGAAATCCATGAGCTTTTAAGCTAACTATGTTTATGTTCAATATTTTTGGAGCAGCATAGGTTTACCGAGACGACTCAGACACCTGAAACTACGTATGTCAACGTAGGGTAAGGATTATCCTGCCCAGTTAGGACAATACCTTCAGACTATTCATTGGATCCTTTCTTGCTAGTTGTGTCTTATACCCTGGCAAGGTATGAGTTCACTTTGCTGGTCGGGCCAGAGACCAAACTCTGCGTACCCACGTGGTGATTTCAGTTTGTCGGTTATACTAAGGCTTTCCTACTTAAAACATTTTACTTAGTTTACAGCTTGACCATGCAGATCATGGTCATGTCCATTTTAAGTTGCGATTCTGACTTTACGGTATACTGTTACTGCCTTTATAGTGTTCGATTCAATTTCTTGACTTAAGTTACGGTTTACGATTCTGACTTCGAGTTATAGTTTAATGCATTTACAACTTCAATTTCGATTTCGTAATACTTCATGTATCGACGTTATTGATTTGAGCTACCATTCTTCGAGCACACCACTTACTGTTCTTTCGTTTAGTTTCTTTACATACAAGTACAATTCCGGTGTACTTACGTCCCTATTGCCCGGGACTACATTTCATGATGTAGGTACTAATTTTAGGGATGATGGATCGGCTTGTTAGGAATTCACCATATCATCTAGTTAGTGAGTCCCACTTACATTGGGGCGTTATCATTTATTTTTCAGTAGTCATGTTATGTCGGACGCCCGGTATCTTTGAGGCCTTGTCAAATTAACAATTCGAGATTTTGAGTCATGTCAGAGGTTTCATAGACTAGTCCGTATGTTATGTCCAGTACTTAGTAATGTTTAACCTTGTGGGCTACACAACTATGTTTTCAGACTATTCTCCGCACTTATGTTTAAAATAATATTTTTAGTATTATTATGATGACTCATGATTTGTCCAGACTATTCATGTTTCAAATTATATTCTACATCAATACATGTCCTATGTTGATTCAGCCAGCTATGTGGTTCACTCGGTCACATGTAGTCAGGCACCGATTGTCGTGTTACATCTAAGCCCAGGTTTAGAGCGTGACAAAAATTAAGAAAAACTAAGTTGGTATGTGATACGTATCAAGGGGCACAACTCGTTCAAGACCTTTCACACAAAGCCAAGTCAAGGAACTCCAAGCCTTACAAGCCACGGTCATGCAAAGAGAGGCCTTAGAGACCCTTGAGGATCATCACATAAAAGTATACAACACATGGATAATCCCTTGGAGTGAAGAAGATGATGCGACCCAAGACGGGGTGACACTTGTTGTCGCATAAGGCATGTGGTCACTTTTGGCCTACTTTTGCAATTTATGCTAAGGTATTTATGGGCCTAGTTGTAATAAAAATCAACATTATTAATAGTGGCTCCTAACATTAGAATAGTTAGCTTGAATATTGATGAGAAATTTTCTCTTAGATTATAATCTAGTTTCTAGGATAGCTTAAGGTAGTGTAATTCTCTATTGTCCTTGATTTCACATGAGATAACACACTTGTTGATTCAAATAGTACAGGTGCTTTTGATTGAATTCAATAGGGAGGTGTTGGTAATCAATCCAATACTGCCGTTAAATTCATTATCACTTTTGTCTTGCTTCTATCTTTACTTGCATTTATTTCTTGTTGTTTTTAGAGTTTCCTACTTCGTAATCCTATTATTTGGTATCAGAGCTTTGGCTAAAGAGTTGTTCTCATAATTCCTAATCCTTAGCCCTGTCTTATTTTGAAATTCTTAAAAACAAAAAAAAAATCTGAAAATTTCACAAACAATTCTTGTGTTATTTGATTTTGGTGATTTGAGTGTTATATTTGAGTTCCTCGTGGTTGATTCTATCAAAATCGAAAGTTTGTTATCATTTGGAGGAGTTTTGAGTAGTTTCACCATTGTTGAGCTTCAAGCTTGAAGAACAAGTTTGCTGGTCTTGAAGATTTTGTGGTTCCTAATCTTTAGAATTATTGGGGTTTCATCTCTAGGTTTTAAGGAGTTGCGATCATAAATTTTAAGGAATTCAGAGTTGTTTTGGGCCTAGTGAAAATTTTGAATGTTCTTCTTGTTCTTGGGGAAGAACAAGGCAAAAGGTAGGGTTTGATCAAAAACCCCAATTGAATGTTTTGAAAAAGTGTTTTGAGATCCAAAAGGGGTAAAGTATTTGAAGAAGTGGGCCCAACGGGATAAAACATTCAGGAATTATCAAAAAAGGTCGAGTGCACGGATCTGTAGGCGAAAAATTACATCAATTTTTTTTGTCGCGATTTGTCACTATGCATCCTAATTTGCGCCGCAAATCACAAAATGCTATTGCAAAACCAACTGTAAATTGAAATAGAAAAAGGCAGTTCAATCTGCCTTCGAATATGCCACGCAAAGTCACATATGCATTCTGATATGCCCCACAAAAGTAACATCTGCCTTCTGATTTGCCCCACACATCAGTACATGCGTTTCGTAGGTTGAGTAATTTAATTTCCTTTTCAATTCTTTGATCTTCTAAGCTAATTAACTTTAGTAATTGATCCTACTTAAGGCTAATTAGTTCTTGTTTTCGTACTTTCATTTCGTGCGAATTTCTTTCAAGCTTTTCTCGTTTTATTTTGGTGAAACTTCTTCGGCATCTTTCTATTACGTATTATCGAGTCGTCTGTCGTTCGATTCAACAAGAATCTATTCCTCCACGTAGGCTTAGTAACCTTGTGAATTGATTGGACAAAAGGTTCTTTACCAACTTTAGAAGAACACTAGAGTGCGATAGGGATTGAGTGCAGACACGGGTGATGTGAGGAACTTTTCCTCCTCCACAAGACCTTTATCAAGAACCTTACCTAGTGCAAAACTATCTAAACTCTCTCTATGAAGACATGGATGAGGATTCTCAAGAAATATGGTGCGATGAGCCATGACAGGGAAGAAAACATGGAAATGTTGCCAACCGGAGTAGAACTATTGGTAGGAACCAAGTCATAGGATGATAAGGTTATGAAGATCGGGGTGACCAAGATTGCAATTGAATACCATCAAGGTGATACTTCCAACTTCAAAGGTAGTAGTGACCGGAAGAGTTCCATGAGTTGAATTTGTAAAGTGAGAGTATCTTTCTACCCACAACATCTCAGATGCTTTGAAAGAAACGTATGCCCTCACTCAATTTGAGGGATATGCATCCACTTGGTGGGAGTCTAAGAAGCAAGTGAGAGTTCAACACCATATCTATGATACACCTACTTGGTAAGAGTTTGTTGAGGAGCAATGTATGTGACGACCGACTATTATTAAGGAGTCTTTAAGAAGGTGTACATGATAAGGCAAGGTAACAAGAGTGTCGAAGAGCACTTCAATGAGTTTGTGAACTTAAGGATGAAATCCAAGATAGAAGAGCATTTGAACTACATGGTGATAAGATTTATAGCCAACTTAAAGCATGAAATCTGCAAACCCATGAGGCTACAAAATTATAGAAGCCTATAGGAAGCTATTCATGATGCTTCCAAGGTTGAACCGGATTTGGAGGAAGAGAAATCATACAAAGAAAAGAGGGCTTTACCTTCATCATAGAGCAAGGGCAAAGATAAATAGAAACCTTGATCCACATGGGAAAAGCCTAAGAACACCATTGATATGATCTTAGCAAGCTCATGGATGATTATGAAGGCCAAAACCAGTAATGGAGCTTCGGACGTGCATTTCCATGCCACAAACCCTTGGAAGAGAAAGATGGGACCTTTGGAGGCCATTGAAGAGCAAGCCACAAGGGCGTGGATGATTGCTTGGAAGAGACATGGTGATGAAGGCCCATTGATAGAAGCCACACAAAGTGGATAGAAGTGCAAACATGGCTATAACTGCAATTCGATGCTAGGATTGCAATTCAAGTGAAGAAGGGCCTAGTGGGGTTATTTCTGCAAAGGCCACTTTTGGGCCATTTTTGTAATAGGGCTTAGTAGTTAAATGCCAAATATGGCTAGTAGTTTAATAACTGTGGCTATGCATGTAAAGGCAAGTAAGCTTGCCTTAGCCTATTATCATTAGCTTGAGATTTATGATTAAACTCTTATGAGTGTATTTTCTCCTTGTATGGAGCTAGTTTAGCCGGGATTAGCTAGTATTAGGATTAGTGGGTGGATTCCCTTCTCTTATCTTGAATCTCTTTTGGATAATCTTGGATTAGATTTCGATGTATGAGTTCAAGTTTCCCTTCTTCCTTGGATTGTATTCATCTTAGATTGTTGATTAATAGGTGTAGGTATCTAGTCCTATGTTGATCGTCACGCCCCGAACTGTTACGCCCCGTATCTTCGAAGAACACTTAACAAATTTGAAACATAAGTACGTTGATTTAGAGTTAAGTAAAACCACTTTGGAATATAAGGAGCAAGAATTATTAAGTATATTTAATAAGTGAAGGATATATATAAGGTATACCGGAAGGTTTTATAAGGAGATGAGTGAAAGAAATGGAGTAGTATGACTTTGGAGAAAGGATGGGTAATATTTTGTGTGAAAATTTTTGTCCAACTTGGGGGATGAATATCTCTTAGCATATGAAGTGTTTTGAAATGAAACAAAAGCCTAAAATGAAGTTCGTCAAGTCTAGTTTCCAATGCAACAAACCGCTCATCGATAGGACATCGGAGTAGAGAATTATGGACGTTACAAGTTCAGCTGACAGAGCAGAAACGCGTGCTACAGTACTGCTACAGTACCGACCTGCTACAGTGCTGCTACAGTAAAATGCTACAGTGAACCCGACCCGAATTTGACCCCTATATAAAGGGTAATAACCCCTTTTTCATCAGATTTACCCAGAAAATTCTAGAAATTTGAAGAGAGAGAGAGTGAGGGAATAAAAAAGTGAGCAATTTTCAAGTAGCGGAGAAGTGGTTTAGGTCCGGGTAACGCATGGTTGTGATTCTAGTATTGTTTTGCGGTGGATTTTAGCATAGATATTGAGGATATTTGTTATAGCCCGTATATTGTACGTTCGGAAATCCCAAGGTCGTCGTGGAAAGTTAAGGGCGAGACCATTTTCAAAAATTATTTTAATGGACGAGTTGTTATAAATATTATTTATGACTATTATTGGTATGTAAATATTGTGAAAGGTTAAGGGCAAAAAGAGAAATTCGTAAAAGGGGTCGTGGAAGTAGTGCGGAAGGCTAGGGGCAACATGGTAATATTAAAGAAAGTCGAGGGGCAAAACGGTAATTTCACAAGGTGTTCAAGAAGATTCAAGAGAAGGGCTATGTGTTCATATTTCTTTTAGTGAAAATATGCAAAAATGCACATGCATAAATATGGAAAAAGGATGACAAAATAAGAAAATTCTAGAAAATAAAAGAAAGGGAAAAGAAAAGAAAATCTAGAGAGGGGGCATGTGCCCCTCACATGCATGCAATAAGTATATATAGAAGAGAGGGTAGTCATATTTTATCAAAGAGAGAAAGAAAGCAAGAAAGGAAGAAAGAAAAAAAATGGGAGAACCATTCGGCCATGCCTTGGCCGAATGGGTGTCATGAGGGAGAGCAAGAAAAATATTTTTCTTCTTAGTTTTCCTATCAAATTGAAGATCCTCTACAACATGGTGCAAGTATTGAAGCAAGTAGAAGGATGTTTGGTGTCATGCACCAATCCTACACCAAGTGGGAAGTTGAAGGAAAGGTAAGGTTTCATTTCTTTTGAGTGTTGTGGATGGTTCATATATGTTGTAGGTTGAAGAAATGAACGAAATTCATAAAGTATGTGCATGCATGGTGTTGGCCGAATGGAGTAGGTGTTGTGTAGAAATGATGAATTAATTTTATTATAGAGGTTTGATTGTTGTGTTGTGAATTCCATAATGTAAAATGAATGAAAACCATGAATTGGGTGTTTATGGTGTTGGCCGTGTGGTCCTTGTGTGGTGTAGAAGAAAATGAAGCAATTCTAATTAGTACTTTGGTTGTTATGTTGTTGTTATATTAGAGATGAATAAAAATGCATGAAGACATGTAAGGAGAGATTTTGGTTAAAATGGGTGTTTTGGTAAGTTAGTGTCATTTGATGTAATTCGATGTTCTAGTTGTTGTCGTTATGAATTATGTGACGTTGAATGAAGAATGTGGTTGAAGTTAATGAATATAGATGATAATGAAATGTATGGTTGTGATCGAAGTTGAAGTTTTCGGATGAAGTAGTATGTAGATTAAGTTGTTGGAACATTATGTGAATTAAATTGAATTGAATTGAATAGAATTGAATTGGATATTGATAGTATTGTTGTTGGTTTGGCCGAGTTGAATTCTCGGGTTTGTTGTTGTTGATTTGGGGCCGAGCCACATTCTCGGGGTTGGTATATTTACAGGGGAGGTGCTGCCGAAATTCCGGCAGAATATAAGTAAATTTATTTGAAAAGTTGGAACAAGTGAGAAACAATGGATTAAATGATTATGTGAATTCTTTTGTATGTAGATTGACAAGTTTGGACAAATAAGCATAGCTAGTTGGTCGCAGCACAGGTATGTAAGGCTTACCCTATATTCCTTTTGGCATGCCTTAGAGCCAAGTAAGTTATGATATGTATTTTGAAGAAACTCTACTCTATAATCCCGAGTTTGGTATGATTCGTCCGCTCTCTCTCTGATATCAGTATCTAATAATCCGGACACGAGTATTCTGATTTGAGCACTCTGATATAAGTACTCTGATATAAATATTTTGACATAAGTATTTTGATACAAGTATTTGTCTTAAGTATTTGATATAAGTACTTAAACGTAAGTATTATACCATAAGTATTCTGATAAGAATATTCTGTTATGAAGGATCTATTACGTATGTCCTGACAAGACGTCCGATTATGCCATCGAGTTTTGGTTTGTGTGCATTTAGTTTCTCACTACTCTGCTCGTGCATGTGTTATGATTTCCTTCGCCGAGTCCCGGGCCGGTTATGCTCGTGCGCAACATGATAAATTCCGGTGTGATGCTGTGTTACGGTTCACCGAGCTCCCTGTCAAGGCGGGTTCCGTTTGGTGTGATCTTTGTGTTATGGCGTTATGGCGGCTATGATGTGTTACGGGGATATATCGGGTTACGGAGATATGAAATCCTTACTGTGTGATGCTGTGGCGTGGCGCCAACGACGGGCGGGCGACCACCGTTCTGAAGCCTATGCACGATTTATACTTTAACTGCATATTCCGATATTTTGCATGTCACTTCTACTTTCTGTATTTTGCTATCATGGTTCTGTATTCCCGCTTTACATACTCAGTACATATTCCGTACTGACCCCCTGTCTTCGGGGGCTGCGTTTCATGCCACGCAGGTACACACAGATGATCAGAAGACTCTGCTAGGAGGTGCTTCAGCGGAATTGGCGAGCTCCACCTTTCTCCGGAGTGCCGAGTACGAGTATTCATATGTTGTGCTCGATTTGTGTTAGAGACTTTGCAGACAGAGTCGTGGGTACCGAATGTCAGTTCGTAAGCGGCTTCATTTGTCCACGGTGTTTTGTTTAGTACGGTCCGAGATCCGTGTGCAAGTTATTTTTGTTTGCTATGGTGGCCTAAATGGCCTATATGTTCGTATATGTATGTACGTTCAGGCGATGTACATTCCGCCTGCCTACGGATTTGATATGATATGTTTGATATGTTCGATACACGTGGCCGCCTAAGACGACGTCTGTTCTCAGTTCTTTTGAAAATCCTTCTGTATGTTCCATGTGATTTGGTTTGGAAACTCGAAAAGAATATGTATGAAGTCAGAGTCCGAGGGTTCGCTCGGCCCCGTATATGGGGTCGGGTGCCCATCACACCCTAATAAGGTCGGGGTGTGAAAATATTACTGTCTTAACAAGAAAAAAGGTATGAATCTTTCTCTTTTGGGATTATTTAAGGCTTATTTACAGAGATAAAGTCATTAAATAATTGTGTAGTAAGTTAGTTAGTTATGGAAGTTGGAAAACAACGTGTGGGCTGTTTTATGGTACATATTGTTGTTGGAAATGATGTTATTAATGTTCGTATTGTTGTTGTTGATGTTAGTTCGAATTGAGATTCCGGGCTAGGCATATAAACAGGGGAGATGCAGCCCGATTTTCAACAGGATATAAAATAGTTTGACTTGAGAGCTTAGCACAAATATACTACGATGAGTCTAACGATTGTGTGAATCGTCTTAAATGTAGACTTGCGAGCTCGGACGAATAAGTGTAGATAATTGGAGGCTGAACAGGTATGTTAAGGCTCGTCCCTTTCTTTCAAAGGCATGATTCCTATGTTATGAGTCCATAAATATTTCCATAACCTCTTTGTTTTCAAAAGCTAATGGTGTCTCACTAAAACCAATCACTTAGTCCTAAAGGATCATGAAGTGCAAAAGGGGAGCTTGGTATAGATCTGTCTATATTTTTCTTTGATAAACTGTTTGCATCATTTTAAGTGTTAGGGTTCAAATGATAAGTTTATGGTGATCGTGATTAAGAATGAGATTGAGGGTGGTGTTTGGCTCTCTCTCTGAGGTTAAAATATGTAGTGTCTGGCCTTGTCTTGTACTGTTGTGTCAAATCAGGCTTAAAGTGAGATGTAGAGACCTGTTTTGAACTCTGTCATTATAAAAAAGGGATTAAAGTCATACCATAATTAGAATTCTAGGCTAAAGAACTAAAAATATTTGTCTGAGTCTATGTTAGTCAAGTGTTTGGTTAGGAATTGATTCAATAATGATATTTGTGGGGATATACGTGTCCATGGGCAAGCTATGAGCCATTTGACAATAGAGGAGACTTTTTTAAAGGCATCTTAGAGAGAGGATTGGGAAGAACCAAGTCCAACTTGGTTCATAGTGCCTTCTTCCAAATAAAAGATGCCATAGCATACTTTATAAGTCTATGGAGGTGTGTTTGCCATAGGAATACATTTGACTCTACAATCCAGCCATAGAGTCCAGTTGTACCAAAAGTCTTAAAGGGAGATTAGACCAAGTATTTAGGAGATTACCATCAACTCAAGCCTGTTTGATCACCTGTTCGCATGAGTTGTCTCCGAATCCTATCTAAAGATCCTGAGTGCATTTAAATGAAGTTGACACTAGTCCTAGCCAATATGTGTGGTTGTCTCGTGTCCAAAGTCTGAAAGAAAGAAAAAGAGAAAGTGTGAGTCAAAGTCACTAACCTGGATTTATGCCTAAGTCATTAAATCCCTGCATGATTTTCTCTAGAGTAAGCTGATTCAAGGATCAAGAGGAAAACCTGTCTGTCATGTCCTTTTCTTGAAACCTTTGAGTCTAGCACTGGGCCTTAACATTTGGTGCATGTGTTTAGTGGCCAATACTTAACTGGTTTCCTTATAGGAAACTTTGTGACTTGGCTAGATAGAGCCTACAATATGGCATGACCTGCTGGATATTCAGGCTAGTATATAATGATTTTGTGAGGATTAAAATGACTTAATAAACCCTCTAACAACAAATTGACTGAATTAAAACTCAATTCAAAAGAATGTGGGAATCACTATTGGATATACTAGATTGACATACTCTTGTCTTACTGCTATCATTAGTTGTTTGTTTTCTTTTTTTTTTGAATACCACTATGTCCTGAAATGGTTAGTTAGATTCAAAGAGGCTTGGTTCTGTTCAGTTTTGCCATGCTTGTCTAGATTCCTAACTAGTTTTATTACAACTATAATGTAATCCTGTACATGTCCTTTTGTAAATGAAATGAATGCTCTGGTTCAGATGTGTAGATAAATCTGCTCAGTTGTGCAGATAAATCTGCTCAGTTGTGCATTAGGTCTCCATATGTATTTTGTTGGTTGCCATTATGTAAATTGCCTTGGGCTCTCCCATGAATATAGAGGCTTGCAGCTAGCTTCCATCTGCACCATGTCTACTTAATTCAAAATTGTTTTGAACTATGCCACCTCCGTGTTCTTGCTTGTGTTATGATTGTTTGATTCAGCCCTGTGATTTGGATCACATTGTGTCCATATATGCTATTGCATCCTTGTCTAAGTCATATTCAATTTTCTTGGCCTCGGTTTGTTAGAGTATTACATCTGCTTGGACCATTAATCTCTTCTCTTTATGCTCTTCACTTGTTCCTATGAGTTTATGCCTATCCTATAACTGTGTGCATTAGACTTGTTCTATTTATTCCAAGCCTGTATGTGGATATGTAAGTCCATGTCCTCTTATGGCTATATCGGTTGGGAGAACAAAGCAGTTTAGGGAGCTTGGTATGAACCTTCCCCTGGTGACCAGCCATGCCGGAGGTTCATGAAACCTCTTGGAACTTGTGCGGCATCAGAAACATGGATGGTGATGACTTTTCCTCCCCACCAGCCAAGTCTTCTCCAATAAAGTCTAAGGGCATGGAAGTGCATATGCATACTACATGGACTTGTGAAAAAATAGGATACTATGTATGTATGTATGTCTATACAGCTATGCATATGATAAGATCAGTAAAATATTAAACTAACCGGGGTCTTTGTTTCTTTCCTTCTTCACTGCATGGCCATTTGGGCCCAGGTCCAATCACCCTATTGGGCCAAAGGCCTTATAGGAAAGTTCCTCTGAAATTATTTAGTTTGAGAAAAAGAAAGGGAAGCTAGTATATATTGAACGCCCAGTCATGGGTGAAAATGAAACGAAGGCCCAACCATTGGTAAAAATGGTTAACTAGGGGTTTGGTACACCCCTAGTCTATCCTTCCTACATTATTTATGTTGTTCCAATTTTCTTAAAATGTTGTCTTATATTCATACTTGTAAAAAATCACGCCATTGTTGGAATCGGTTATGGTTTGAACTAGGCATCTTAGGCAAACGGTATATACACCGTTTAGTTGACTCTAGATCCTTAAAACGATTGTTTGAAAACCTTGAATATGCGTGCTGATTTTTGAACTTAAATGGGGACTATTCACGTTTTCAATAAATTAAACAATAAGGGGGATTAAGAGATTTTTGAGGTCAAAATGGCATGATATTTTACTCAAAAACTAAAGGGAAGAAACAAATTGAATTATTTCTTTCAAGGTAGACACGTTTTTCTGGATTTGAATTGGCAAAAAATGAAGTATTTTGGGCCAGAGTCCACATGATTTTTCTTTTAGAAACAGATAGTTAGAGTAATTTTGGGCTGGAGCCCACATGATCTTTCTTTTAGAAACAGGCGGTTAAAGAATTTTGGGCCAGAGCCCACAGGACCTTTTTTCTTTTAGAAAACAGATAGTTAAAGTATTTGGGCTAGAGCCCACATGACTTTTAGAAACAGACGGTTAATAAAATGGATAAAACTTCAAACTGGATTCTTCTAAATAAGGGAAATGGATATGGGCCTTACCCAGAAAAACTGTGAACTTCTTTCATAAATGACAAAATTGTTTTTTGCTATAAAGCCCAATTCGTTTTAAAAAAGAACAAGTTCGATATATCTAAATTCATGAAAACTCCTTTAAACTGTAATAAGGCCAAAACATATCCGTAATTACAAAAGTTTTAAGGGAGGCATTCTAAAGGTATTATAAGTTGACCCAAGCCAAGTATGAGTTAAGCATGAATGGAGCTATATTCGCTTGTTATTAAAAACATAACAATTTTTGCACTCTTCATAAATAACATATACTCTCCTTATATATAAAAGGAAATTATTTATCCGGACATTACATGTCCAAACCTAAATACCCTATATGTAAAGGGGATATGTTCAATGCTTTTCAAAATGATATGCAAATGACAAATGTTATAAGTGTGGGAATAAACACTAAATAAATAGTTCATGCAAATACTCATACATTGGAATACGAAGGTCGACCGTATAACATAGATCCCTAATACTAGGGTGCCTAATACCTTCCCTAGGCGATCACCAGAACCCTTACCTTGGACTTTAGATTACGAAGGCTTTTTCACTGTATATGAATAAATCCTTCAAAACTGATTTTCGTAATTTCCTAAAAATTAGGTTGCGACTCTTTTAAAATAAAGTCTGAAAGATCACCAACGAGTTCGAAGTAGCTTTTCCGAACACTAATCCCACCTGTGGAAATGCGAAGCATTACAAGTACCATGGTACTTGCATATCAAGTTAGGATTCCGTTACAAGGGGTCAGTTCGCAGCGGCCTTGGCCATGTGGCATCTTTGATATGACCGATAGCAGATATAATGGCTACCAAGTCAACGTTGAAGTTATATTCAGACAACCTCAGGCTTTCACTAGTGTCGGACATCCCAACGGGTCGTTTTTCTTCGCCTCGTTTCCAGCTTCGAGTCGCGACCACTTCGTACTCCGTCACCGTTTGGGGCCGTGACTATTTAATCCCTTATCTGACCTGAAGATGGACCTCTTGGGGTGAGGGTATGGATGATATCTGTCTCTTGATGGTTGAAATTTTTTTCTATTACCATTTTTGGTCTGTCAGAATTTTTCATCTGGTTCACTAGACCTGTTGGGAGCTCGAGCTGATCATCCTCCACTCGTATCTTGGGTTCGTACCTGTTATGGACATCCGCCCATGTAATGGCTCCAAACTTCAATAGATTTTCTTTCAGTTTGAGGGACGCGTTGGAACTTCAGGGGTTAAGTCCCTTCGTGAAAGCTTGAGCTACCCACTCGTCGGGAACCGGAGGCAACAACATCCTCTCATTTTGGAGCCTTGTCACGAACTCTATGAGCCGTTCATTATCCCTTTGGAAGATCTTGAATATATCGGCCTTTCTTGCCTGTGCCTTCCGGGCATAGGCGTGAACCTTCACGAAAGCATCCGCAGCCACCAAAAGGAATGAATACGATCTTTGGGGTAGTGTACAATACCATTGCATGGCTCCCTTAGTCAATGTTTCACCACACTTCTTCAACATTACCGATTCAGATCATTCAATTTCATCATCCTCCAGATCATTGCCCGTTATAGCATAGGTGTAAGCGGTTATATATTCTTGCAGATCTATTATCCCATCATATTCTGGGATATCCGGCATCTTAAATCTCTTTGGGATCAACTTTGGAGCCGCACTTGGTGGGAAAGGACTTCAAATAATAATTTAGTTTCCAGCCCGGTCAGAATTGGAGGTGCCCCTGGAATCTGATCCACTCGGGAATTATAATCCTTCACCTTACTTTCGTTGGAGTCAATCCATTTAGATAGAACCTCCAAGATCTTTATCACCTCAGACAATTCATTGGGCACCTGCCGTTCTTGATCGGTACTTATCTCAATTTCCCTACGGGCTGGCACTGGTACTCGGTTTGGTTCCACTACCCCGATGCCGTTGTTATTTTTTTGGAGTTGAGATATAGCCGCCTGGTCTTGTACCATGGTTATTTAATATTCGTGCAATAAATTATAAATCACACGTAAGTTAAACTCCTCTCCTATCTCTTCAGCTGCCTTACGTGCAGATGCCCTATCAACAGGCGAATCTCCGCTGTTGTTAACGGCTACATTAGAGTTTACAGCACTCGCATCAACAGGAGGATCATCGACTGGGTCGCCCAGAGCCATGATATTCAATGGTACCCCATTGTTAGGGTTCTCATCGTAGTTGTTGTCTGCATTATTTAAGTGAACGAGTGCATTTTGAGGTTCATATGTCAAAGCTAACCACAAACACTAAAGGCAAATGACCAAGTGAAAGTTAGTTTTAAACAAATCAGCTATTATCCTTGGGTGGTGGAAAAAAATTTCCCAAAAAGGTAACAAGCAATTTTTATAGGGTTTAAAGGATAAGCAATTTGTTCTTT
>NW_026717465.1:0-15498 GCF_029784015.1 Lycium ferocissimum | reverse complement strand
ACGCAGGACCCCGACGGCTATTGATATCAATGATAATTATTACACCGCACCTATATGGTCGGCGTTTATTACAAGGTTGTATATATGATATGATGGATGAGTACGTAAAAAGTAAGTCAAGATGCATTTTATCATCCTTATGATCTACCATGATTGCTTCTCCACAGTATGCCTCCCCGCCTATTGATGCTTCATTATTGTTTATGCTTCACATACTCGGTACAATATTCGTATCGACGTATCCTTTCTTTGGACGCTGTGTTCATGCCAGCGTGTAGACAGGAGGTGGTCCGGACTCATAGGAGCTAGCTTGATTTGAGAGCACTCCATATTCCGGAAGTTGCCACGTTTTCTTTTGGTATATATATGTCCGTATATTCATGTTTTTGGGCATGACGGGGGTCTGTCCGTCAGTGATGTCTAGTATTCCAAGAGAGCTCCTAGATACGCGGTGTGGGTAGTCCGGTCCCATAGCTTTTCATGTATATGTATGTATATATTATTTTGGATAGCCGAAGGGCTTATGTTTATAAAAGCAAATGTATTTCGTAAAGATTCCAGTTTTACATGATTATGAGCATATAGTATGAATAATAGCGCAATGTTGCAAGGAGTGGTGTTCGGTGGTTAGTCCCGGATACCCGTCGCGGCCCGTAGCTCGGGTCGTGACAAAATCAATAACAAGAATTAAATCATAAATCTGTCTCATCATGCCATAAATAGAATAAACTGCGAAAATCCTAACTATTACAACCCCAAAATTCGAAAGTCATCGTACAAGGACTCTAAAACTTAACTGTCTAAAGAATGAACAACTGTTTATAAATGTAATTAATGTCTGGAAAGAAAGTAGACATCAAATAAGAAAGATCTTTAGGCGGCATGGCATGGATAGATGCTCACCCTCAGATCTGATCAGGAACTGCCTCAAGCTAAATATGAGGTCTGGACGAAGTCTCTGGCACATAATTTGCACTCAAATAAAAGTGCAGCAAGGTAGTATCAGTACAAATACTATGTACCGGTAGATATCATGGGCCAACTAAGATTAGTATCATGCATGCATTCATAAAATTAACAAGATAGGCAGAATAACACATAACAAAATAATGTCATTAACAGAAATCAACCAACACAGGTATAAGATAAGTCCAGCCACAAACTTCAACAAGAATAATATAAGTCCAATGCAATGCAATGAAATAATATTAGTATCAAATCCGTACACACATGCTAATGGTATTGTTTGCCCAATAGTCATGACCTGCAGGGGACCCATGGTGTCCATGTACCACTCACTCCGAAACTAATCTCGGATTACGAGCCCATAGCTAGGCCACATCCTCACCCATTGTCAAATGTGCCTATATATATATATATATATATATATATATATATATATATATATATATATCCAATCACAACATGAATCTCAACATATTTCAGTTCAACAGTCAATATGGAATATGATCAGCCAACAATATCGTGTCAAGAATTGCAAGGCATCAAGCCACAAGTCATATCAAGACTCAAGTAATTTAACTCATTAACATAGTGAATATGTAATCATCTCAATCCTCAAGAAGAGTGTATATGAACTCCTTCCTTCTTATAAAAAAATAAATTACACCTCAAGGTTTCAAAAGATGCATAAAGTAATACAAAGAATCAATCGCATAACCTAGGAATTTTCAACCAGACTTTATGTCTGAAGACCTATGCATGATTTATTCCATCAATTCTATTACATATACATTCAATTAATAAAAGTCTAAATCGTAACCTACCTCAGACACAGGACTGGAACAATGCAAGCTACTCCACAATAGCTTTTCCCTTCCGTAATGCTTCAGAGCATTCAAAGTCTAGCGATGTAATGCTAAGTGAGTAATGAATCATCTACTCAAACAAGAAAAGCAGTTGGGGAAGAACACCCAATTACTTCTACCCTTTTCAAATGGTGAAACCATCATCTAGTGTTGAACTTATCAATAATTTCAATCCCAACAATCATACTATTCCAATTCATGATTTTTCTAATCAATTTAACCCCTTTCAAACAGATTTTAGGCTACAGTTCCCATTTTTACTAGAACCCTAAATCTCAATATGCAATTTCCACCTTAAGTAACCAATTCTCATCCTATAAAGTGATACTCTACACTCCTAGATGAATAAAAAAACAACAAAATCAACAACCCATTCAATATTCAAGGGATTACTATTCTAGTGTTTTAATCCTTTCCATCACAATTACAGGACCTTAAATTATTAATGGAACTTAAAGATTACAAGGGAATGAACAATAAAAGGGTTAAGACATACCTTCAAAACGGAGTTTCACTCTAGCCTTTGAAATTCGCCTCTAACTTTCTTGGGAACTGTTTTTGGTGTTACGTGGGGAATGACTTCAAAATTTACAATATAAAAGTCAGTTTCTACCTCCCGTCGACCGCTGTAGCATTCAATGTTTCGCTGCAGCGAGACAGGATATCCCCCCGCTATGACGGACCTCATTAAACTCGACACCCTGTGGAGGCGACTGGCGACATGCGGCGGCAAACTCGCTGCAGCGGTCATACACCCGCTTCTGTGGTCGCATCCGACCAGTGAGCTGTGGTTTTCACTAATTTTTCACCCAAAATCCCAACATCAATCAGAGGCCCAACCGACACAAACAAGACATGCACATCGGTGTAAAAACATGCTATAGACTCACATATGGGCTCAGAATTCCCAACGGAGGTCAAATTTACTAAGTCACCCCCAACAGAAACGGAACAAGTTTTCAAACAATGCACATCATACATGCAAGGATAAATCAAGGTCTCAATTTTTAGACTTCCAACTCTTTGAGCTTTCATTAGGCTTATTCTTTGTCTTGGAAGGGTATAGGTAGGGGTAAAATGGTCAGAATTCCCTTAATGACCTAACGGGTCGTTACATCAGATACCAATTAAAAAATCATTCGTCCCAGAATGGACAAGAAAAGGAAACAAGGGGAAAGGTACCGGACTCAGTGAAAAGCTGGGGATACTTATTATGTATATCTGATTCAGTCTCCCAAGTAGCTTCCTCAATGGAGCTGTTCTTCTACTGAACCTTCATTGACGCAATCTCCTTAGACCTCAACTTACGAACCTCTCTATCTAGAATAGCAATAGACTCTTCCTCATAAGGCAAGTTCTCATCTAACAAGGCTGAATCCCAATGAATGATAAAAGAACCATTACTATGATATCTCTTCAACATAGAGACATGAAGCAGAGGATGAATGCCAGACAAACCTGGAGGCAAAGCCAACTCGTAGGCTACCTCCCCCGCATGGCTAAGAATCTCGAAGGGACCAATGAACCTAGGACTGAGCTTGCCCTTCTTCCCAAACCTCATCACACCCTTCATGGGTGAGATTTTCAACAAACCCTGCTCCCTGACTATGAACTCAAGATCTGGAACCTTTTGGTCCACATATTCCTTTTGTCTACTCTGAGCCACCAAGAGCTTTTACTGAATCACCTTAACCTTGTCTAATGACTCTCTCAAAAGGTCAGTACCCGATAGCCTTACCTCAAATGCATCAAACCACCCAATAGGAGACCTACATCTCCTCTCATAAAGAGCCTCAAATCGAGCCATGTGAATGCTCGAGTGGTAACTATTATTATACACAAACTCTGCCAATGGTAAGAACTGGTCCCAGTGACCACAGAAGTCAATCAAATAAGCTCGGAGCATATCCTCTAGAACCTGAATCATCCATTCAGACTGACCATCTATCTAAGGGTAAAAAGTTGTACTAAGATCCAATCGAGTGCCCAACTCGGACTGCAAAGTCCTCCAAAACTGGGATCTAAATTGCGTGCCTCTCTCAGATAAGATGGAAACAGGTACCCCATGCAAATAAACAATCTCACGGATATAAATCTAGGCCAACTTTTATGCATTATAGGTGATCTGAATAGGTATGAAATGAGCAGACTTGGTCAATTTATCAACAATGACCTAAATCGAATACAACTTGCCCAACGTCTTCGGAAGACCAACGATAAAGTCCATGGCTATCCTCTCCCACTTTCACTCAGGAATGGGCATCCTCTGAAGCTTACCCCCGGGTATCTTGTGCTCATATTTAACCTACTGACAATTTAGACACTGCAAAACAAGCTCCATAATATCACGCTTCATCCTAGCCCACCAATAGTGCTGCCTCAAGTCACTATGCATCTTGGTAACACCAGGATGAATAGAGTATCTAGAACTGTGGGACTCCTCCAAAATCATCTGAATCAAGTCATTAACACGAGGAACACAAACACACCCCTTAATCCTCAGGACCCCCTCGCTATCAATCATGGCCTCCTTAGCCTCACCACTCAAAACCTTATCACCGATCTTACACAAACTATCATCCTTGAATTGTTTTTCCTTAATTTGCTCTAGAAACGACGATCTAGCCTCAACACAAGCCAACACTCTGCCCGAATCAGACATATCGAGCCTCATGAAACTGTTAGCCAGAGTCTGGACCTCTCTGGCCAACGGATGCTCCGAAATAATCAAACGATCCAAGCTACCCGTACTAGCAGATTTCTTGCTCAAGGCATCCGCTTTAACGTTTGCCTTGCCAGGATGATATAAAATAGTGATGTCATAATCCTTAAGTAACTCCATCCATCTCCGCTACCTAGAACTACGATCCCGCTGAGTAAACCCATGCTGAAGACTGCGATGATCGGTGAAAATCTCACAATGGACACCATAGAGATAGTGCTTCCAAATCATTAAAGCAAAAACCACCGCTGCCAACTCCAAGTCATGAGTGGGATAGCTCTTCTCATGAATCTTTAGCTGTCTGGAAGCATAAGCAATCATTCTTTTCCTGTATCAAATCAACACCCAAATCGGAACGGGAAGCATCACAATAAACCACGAAGTCCTTACCCTACACGGGCAAAGATAGAGTAAGAGATATAGTTAACAAAGTCTTGGGCTTTTGGAAGCTCTTCTCACACTCGTCGGACCACTAAAAAGTACCTCTTTCTGAGCCAAACAGGTCAAATGTGAAGCACTAGAAGCAAACCCCTTCACGAACCGACAGTAGTAACTGGCTAACCCTGCAAAGATGTGAATCTCTATCACTTATGTAGGCCTAGCCCAATCTCTCACTGCCTCAATCTTCTTAGGATCAACCATAATCCCCTGTTTCAACACCACATGGCCTAAGAATGATACAGACTCAAGCGAAAAACTCACACTTCGAGAACATGGCATACAACTCCCTGTCTCTCAGTAACCCAAGAACAACTCTCAAGTGTTTTTCATGATCTTCTTTACTCTTCAAATAAACTAGAATATCATCAATAAACACTATCACAAAAGAGTCTAAGTATGGCTTAAAAATGCCATTGATCAAATCCATAAAAGCAGCTAGGGCATTAGTAAGCCCAAAAGATATAACAAGGAAACTCATAGTGTCCATATCTAGTCCTGAAGGCTGTCTTCGAAATATCTTCGGCCTGAATCTTCAACTGATGATAACCCTATCTAAAATCAATTTTCAAAAACATGGAAGCCCCCTGAAGCTGATCAAATAAATCAACAATATGAGGGATGGGGTACTTATTTCGGATGGTGACTTTATTTAATTGGCGATAATCAATGCACATCCGCATAGTCCCATCTTTCTTTTTCACGAAAAGCACAAGAGAGCTCTACGGGGAGACACTCGGACGAATAAAACCCTTACTAAGAAGATTCTGAAATTATTCTTTCAACTCTCTCAATTCTCTCAACTCTGCTGGTGCCATCCGATATGGCGGAATAGAAATAGGGCTGGTCTCTGGCTCTAAGTCAATGTAAAAATTAATATCAGGGTCCGGTGGCATGCCTGGTAAGTTCGCGGGAAACACTTTCACAAACTCACTCACTACCGGGACTCACTCTATAGATGGACCCTCTGCTATTATCACGGATATGCCCCAAATAAGCCAAACACCCCCTATTAACTAGCTTCTTTGCATGAATAAAGGAAATAATTTTCTTTGGGGAGGGACTAAAATTACCCTTCCAATCAAGTCTAGGCATCCCGAGCATAGCTAAAGTGACTATCTTGGCATGACAGCCCAGAATTGCTTGATAAAGACCTAACCAACTCATACCCAGGACGACATCAAAATCTACTATATCTAGAATCACTAAGTCAACCCAGGTGCCATACTCCATAAGTGTGACAGTACAAGATCGATAAACTCTATCCACAATCACAGAGTCTCCGACTAGAGTAGATACACGAACAGAGGCATCAAGCAAATAACAGACCATATCAAAACCCATAGAGAGATATGTAGATACATAAGAGAATGTAGACCCCGGATCAAACAATACAGAAGCCATCCAAAGGATAGACTGAGATGTTACCTACAATGACTGCATCTGAGACCTTAGCCTCTGATCTGCTAGGAAAGGCATAACAATGAACTCGTCTATCACTAGCCTGCGAACCTCTACGATCAACTTGTCCTATTTGACTCCACCTATATCAGACTGAAACCAGCCTCTGTTCGGCTGGGTGCCATCTCTACCAGCTGTGTGACCGTCACGCCCAAACTGAGCACGATTACCACCATAAGATCCTCCTCTCTTAGCTGATGAAACGGGGGCCCTGGAAGGCTGATACTGAGCACCCTGGCAACCCTATCTAAGTCTGGGAAATTTTTTCTTGAAATGCACCTGCTCACCACACTCAAAGCATTCACGGTCTAGCATCGGAAGCTGAATAGAAACTGAAGAAGATAAATTACCACCATAGTCTGGGAATCTGACCTGTGAATGCCCTAGCTGGCTAGAAGAGTAATGACTGGCCCCTAATGGGCCTCTAACTGAAGCCAACATGGCTAACTGAATTGGACGTCCTGAATAGACCTGGGAACTCTGTCCTCGGGAGAATGATCCACCAAAACTACCACCCTTGCGGGCCTTCTTTTTTGCGTACTTATTAAAACCATCTTGTCGAACACCTTCGATGGTCGTAACATGATCCACCACCTCCTGGAAGGAAGCACCTATAGCCATAAGCTGAAGAGTTGACAACTGAAGGGCAATGTTCAACCCTTTCACAAGTCAACTAACTCTCTCTCCTCCTCAGTTTGCACAAGCTGGAGAGCATAACAAGACAACGAATGGAATCGGGCCTCATAAGTAGCCACTGAAGAATAACCCTGCTTAATGTGACTGAACTCATTGCGTCTCCTGTCCCTCAAAGTACGCGGAACGTATTTTTCTAAGAATACTGAATAGAACTGAGTCCAGGTCAATGGAGGCGACCCAACTGGTCTACACTCCACAAAATCCCTCCATCACAACTTGGCATCACCCAAGAGCTGGAAGGTCACAAACTCAACACCATACGTCTCCACCGCCCCTATCTTGTTGAGCCTTTCATAACAGTCCATGATGAACTCATAAGTATCCTCAGCCTCAGTGCCATAGAACTCTGGAGGCTTCATCTTAGTGAACCTCCAAAACAAATCATGCTCATCACCAGTCATCACTGGCCCTAACACTAGTCTAGGAAATACCTCAGGTCCGGAAGCCTCATATACGGGGAGCCACAGCTGTAGTATGCTTTCCCCCTGGAGCACGAACCCCGCCCGAAGCCGGATCACCCAATCTCACACCCTGGCCAGCTGGAACGGGTGATGACACACCTGCCTCAGTCAACCCGTTCTGAAGTTTGAACACTCGAACCACGATGTCTGAGAACATTGGAGGAGCTATAATATCTGGCTGAGGTGGTGCGGCTTCAAACTCTGCTGCCTTATCTGGAACTACCTGAGGCTCAGGGGACTTGGTACGAGCCTGACCAGCCGCAGGATCCCCGCCCTTGGAAGGTGCTGCTACTCTCCTACCTCTGCCACGGCCACGACCCCTAGCCTGGCCTTCACCGCGAACTACGGCCCCAGCAGCCTACATAGGTACCTCATTTACTGCTATTGCAGCACCAGTCTTCACCATCTATGAGAAAATAGAAAGAAAAGTCAGATACCAATTTGAATCGTCCAGACACTAATTGGAATCAAGTAGCACTAAAGAAAGAAAGAATTTGAATTTTCCTAGTGTCCCATAGCCTCTCAAAGATAATAATAGATGTATCCATACCGATCCGCAAGACACTACTAGACATGTCCTTGTACAATGAGATCGACAAACCTAGGGCTCTGATACCAACTTTGTCACGACCCAAACAGCCGCGAGTGGCACCCACACTAATTTTCCTAGTAGGCGAATCATCCCCTTAGCCAATTACTTAACCATTTAAACAATTATAAATCAATAACAAGAATTAAATCATAAATCTGTCTAATTATGCAATAGATAAAATAAACTGCGAAAATTCTAACTATTACAACCCCAAAATCGAAAGTCATCATACAAGGACTCTAAAGCATAACTGTCTAAAGAATAAACAAACTGTCTATAAATGTAATTAATGTCTGGAATGAAAGTAGACATCAAATAAGAAATATCTTCAGGCGGCATGGCATGGATTAAAGCTCACCCTCTGATTTGATCAGGAACTGGCCTCAAGCTATATATGAGGTCTGGACGAAGTCTCTGGCACACAATCTGGACTCAAATAAAAGTGCAATAAGGTAATATCAGTACAAACACTATGTACTGGTAGATATCATAGGCCAACTAAGATTAGCGTCATGCATACGTTCATAAAATTAACGAGATAGGCACAACAACACATAACCAAATAATGTCATCAACTAAAATCGGCCAACACAGGTATAATATAAGTCTCATGCAATGCAATAATATTAGTATCACATCCGTACACACATGCTAATGGTATTTTTTGCCCAATAGTCATGACCTGCAGGGGACCCATGGTGTCGATATACCACTCACTTCGGAACTCACCTCGAATTATAAGCCCATAGGTAGGCCACATCCTCACCCCTGTCAAATCTGCCTTTATATATACATATATATCTCAGTATCCGATCACAACATGAATCTCAACGTATTTCAATTCAACAGTCAATATGGAATATGATCAACTAACAATATCATGTCAAGAATTGCAAGGCATCAAGCCACAAGTCTTATCAAGACTCAAGTAATTTAACTCATCAACATAGTGAATATCTAATCATCTTAATCCACAAGAAGAGTGTATATGAACTCCTTCCTTGTTATAACACAACAATTACACCTCAGGTTTTAGTTCATAAAGTAATGGTGACAAGCCCACATAATCAATCAATCAGTACTAACCTCAAAATTTCTAGCCAAAATTTATGTCCGAAGACCTATACATGCTTTCTCCCATAATTTCTATTACATATACATTTAACTAATCAAAGTCTAACTCAAGTAAACCATAACCTACCTCAAACGGAGGACTGGAACAATCCAAGCTACTCCGCAACAGCGTTTCCCTCCCATAATGGTTCGGAGCATTCAAAGTCTAGCAATATAATGCTAAGTGAGTAATGAATCATCTACTCAAACAAGAACAACAATTGGGGAAGAACACCCAATTACTTCTACCCTTATAAATTGGTGAAACCATCATCTAGTAATGAGCATATCATAATTTCAATCCCAACAATCATACTATTCCAATTCATAGGTTTTCTAATCAATTCAACCTCTTTTAAACACATTTTAGGCTAAAGTTCCCATTTTTACTAGAACCGTAAGTCTCAATATGCAATTTTCACCATAAGTAGTCAATTCTCATCCTGGAAAGTGATATGCTAAACTCCTAGATGAATAAACAACAATAAAATCTACAACCCATTCATTATTCTAGGGCTTACTGATTCTAGTGTTTTAATCCTTTCCATCACCATTAGAGGTTCTTAAACTATTAATGGAACTTAAAGATGACAATAGAATGAGCAATAAAAGGGTTAATACTTACCTTCAAAATGGAGTTTCACCCTAGCCTTAGAAATTCACCTCTCACTTTCTGGGAACTGTTTTTGGTGTTATGTGGGGGAATGGCTTCAAAATTTACAATATAAAAGTCAGTTTCTGCCTCCCATTGATTGACCGCTACAGTGGATATCCTACTGCTATGACAAACCTCATGAAACCTGAAACCCCATGGAGGCAACTGGCGACCCGCGGCGGCGGACTTGCTGCAACGGTCTTACACCCGCTGCAGCGGTCGCATCCGACCAGTGAGCTCTGGTTTTTCATCCTAAATTCCAACATCAATTTGAGGCCTACCGACACAAACCAGATATGCACATCGGTGTAAAAACATGCTACTGACTCAGCTGCAGCCTCAAAATTCCCAACGGAGGTCAAATTTACTAAGTCACCCCCAACGGAAATGGAACAAGTTTTTAAACAATGCACAACATACACACAAGGATAAATTAAGGTCTCAATTTTTAGACTTCTAACTCTTTGAGCTTTCATTAGGCTCATTCTTAGTCTCGAAGGGTACGAGTTGGGATAAAATGGTAAAAATAATCCATAATGACCTAGCAGATCGTTACACGTGGCCTCCGCTGGATGGTCATCCAAGTGGTGGTGGATATTGATCACCTTAGCCCCAATCTTCACCACGGTGCCCGAAATAATGATTTTCAAAGTGGACAAGTCTTGTCTTGAAGAGTGAAGTGTGATGAAGTGGAAAGAGTGAATTTATGGGACTGTTTGTGTAATTTATCAGCCACTATGTCAATGCCATGGCTAATAGGTGGTGACTTTAATGTAATTCATAATAAAGAAGAGAAGATTGGAGGCTTGCCTAATTTCCCTCAGGAATATGAAGATTTTGTTTGTTGTGTCAATTCCTGTAAGTTGTCTGAGGTTAACTTCAAAGGCAGCCCTTTTACATGGTGGAATGGTAGAACAAATGGAGAATGCATTTTCAAAAGGTTGGATAGGATGCTTGTTAATGATCTGCTTCAATCCTGGTTTGGTCAAATTGAAGTAGATCACCTGTCAAGGACTGGGTCTGATCATGCACCTTTATAATTATCTTGCACTGATCAAACTCAGACTTTAATTAAGACTTTCAAATTGTTGAAGTTTTGGACTGAGCATGCAGATTTTCCTGATGTAGTTAGGCAACATTGGCAAGGTGATTCAACTGATGTTTTCCTGGCTTTTAAGCAGAAATTGAAAAGTGTGAAATCTGCTTTATCCCAGTGGAGTAAGCATACTTTTGGGGACATTTTCAAATAGCTGAGCATTAGAGAGGAGATAGTTAGAATCAAAGAAGAATTATTTGAGGAATTCCCTACAGAAGGTAATAGAATGATCCTTCAAAGAGCACAAGCGGAACTGAAGAAATATATGCATTATGAGGAGGAATTTTAGAGACAAAAATCTGGTTTTGACTGTTTTACAGAAGTAGATAGAAATACAAGATTCTTCCATAATATAGTGAAGGGAAGAAGGAAGAGAACTCAGATCAAAAGAATACAAAACTCTGATGGCACTTGGATTGAAGGGACTAGCAATCTAGCAAATGAGGCAATTTCCTTTTATTAGAAGCAATTCACTCAAGAGCCTCAGCAGGAGAAGTTTTCAATATTGGGCCATATTCAAGAACTGGTGACAGAGGAGGATAATGTTGTATTTTGCAGTAGTCCAAGTCTTGAAGAAGTCAAGCAAGCAGTATTTAAACTAGCTGGGGATAGTGCAAGTGGCCCTGATGGTTTATCAGGTTTGTTTTACCAGTCATATTGGGATATAGTTGGTGTTGATGTGCATAAGGTGGTGAAGGCTTACTTTGAGGGTCATACTCTTCCTAAGTCTATAACACACACAAACCTTGTATTGTTGCCTAAGAAGAATAAAGTTGAGACATTTTCTGATATGAGGCCAATAAGTCTTAGCAACTTCATAAACAAGATAATCTCTAGAGTGTTACATGAAATTGTGTCTGACATCAGATTGAGAGGAAAACCTGCAAATGTAGTTTTGAAACTTGATATGACTAAGGCCTATGATAGAGTATCATGGTTATTTTTAACTAAGGTACTCAGGAAGATGGGGTTTGCAGAAAGGAGTGTGGACTTAGTATGGAGATTGTTGGCTAATAACTGGTACTCAGTGCTAGTTAATGGTCAACCTCATGGCTTCTTTCACTCAACTAGGGGTGTCAAGTAGGGTGAACCTCTGTCACCTGCTTTGTTCATTTTATCAGCAGAGGTTCTGACAAGAGCCTTGAATTCATTGTTTGAAATCTCTAAATTTAAAGGTTATGGGATGCCAAAATGAAGTGCCAATCTTAACCACTTGGCATATGCAGATGACACCATAATCTTTGCCTCAGTAGACCATGATTCATTAAACATGATCATGAAGGTGTTACAGGATTATGAGAAGATGTTTGGTCAGCTGATTAACAAAAGAAAAAGTTCCTTTTACATATTTGCTAAAGTTTCACAGAATATTGTACAAGGGGTGGCAGTAACTACAGGATTTCAAGAGGCTCATTTCTTTTTGTGTACTTAGGATGCCCAATTTCTCATGCTAGGAAAAGGAAAACAGATTATTCTGAACTTATTAAAAAAGTGAAGGATAAACTGCAAGCTTGGAAAGGGAGGTTGCTATCACCTGGAGGAAAGGCTGTGCTGATATCAAGTGTACTTCAAAGTATCCCTATATATCTATTATTTGCAGTGAAACCTCCAAAATGTGTTATCAAGGAAATACACCAGATTTTTGCCAAATTTTTCTGGAGTAATAGGGAAGATGTCAAATCTAGGCATTGGTCTGCATGGCTTAATATATGTTTTCCTAAGGAGGAGGGTGGTTTGGGCTTCAGATCCTTTTTTGATGTGTCAAAGGCATTATGTGCTAAATTATGGTGGAATTTTAGAACCACAAACTTACTATGGGCCAATTACCTATGGAACAAATACTGCAAGAAGCAATATCCTCAGTATGTCCAATGAAAGGGAGGTACACAGGTGTTACACCTCGGAAAAAAAAAATTCCGTTGATGCACAGTGAATAGACTAGCGATGAGTATGAAGTATATGGTGTTTCGATAAGTAAGAAATAGCATTTGATGACCTTAATTAAGATTTCAAAGACATTCGATGTTAGACGAGAAAGATTGCCAAGAGAAGGCAAGGCTTACGATAAATATCGAAAAGAATTTATGAGTAACGAGTTAATGGTGACTTAAAGATATTTTGGAGAAGAGTTATAACGTCCCTTAGATTGGTATTGAGGTGTTAGACAAGTGCCGAAGGTTCCATAAGGATTGGAGATCAAACGAGTCGACGAGAACAAGTTGAGAATGACCGGACATTATACGGCCAAACATACTTGGCCGTATAAAACACTGCATCAGTATGTCCAGCCGTAGGTTCAACCCAGACTGGCACACCTCACTGGACGAAACATACGGTCTAGACATACGGCCAGTGAAAAATATACGGACCGTATGTTGGTCCGTATGTTCTGGTCGGGACTGAATTGTGTTATTTAATAAGGATCCAAGTTTCATTTCATTTCATTTCCTTTTCACTCCCCTTCTCTCTGAAACATCTCTCCACATTTCTCCCATAAGTTTTCAAGAGAAATTAGTGTTCAACTTCATCAAACCAAGTGAATCAAGTATAAGAAACCCATTAAAGTTCATCCAAAGCAAGAAATCCAAGTGAAGGAAAAACTAGGGTTTTGCTCAAGAGGGGTATTTGCACCCGAGGTTCAATCCTACACCATCTAAGGTAAGTTTTATGACGTTTACTTGTTGTTTAAAGTATTTGAAAGTTGAAACACTTGGATTACATAAGGAAATAGGAAATGGGTCATGAATGTGGAAGTAGTGTCACTTTTGAGTAAATGTTTGGGTTGAGTTACGATTCTTGATATATTACGATTATAATCATGTTATAAATGATGTTGAGAACATGGAATGGACATTGTATATGAATGAACGTAATCATGTGATATGACCATGAATATGGGTGATATGACCATGAATTGAGAAGTAAGAATAATGTAAGTGATTAAAGGCTATCGTATGACATTGTGATATGATATTAATGATGTTTGGGAGTTGATATGTGATATGAGAGAAGTTGTATAAATAAAGGAGATGCTGTCCAATTTTCCCTAGCTTTAGTCATGAATGCTAAGCTATAAATTCTCTAATGTTAGTATGCACTTTAATGAAGGTAGAAACGTGAGCATTGAAGGAGCACGTGCAAGCAATAGAATAGTTGAACGGAAAGGTATGTAAGGCTAACCCTTCTTTCATAAGGCATAGTTCCTTGGCCAAACATTTATCCTTGTACGAGCCTACGATATTCTCCAATGATACTATCTCGAAAAACTACTAAGCTTATGATTCTAGATATGATACGACTGTACTAAGTTCCTTATACGACGAGAAATCCTTTAAGGATAGATGTAATGAATGTCAATAGTATGTAAGGCTAAAGATGCTTATGAGCTTATATGTATGTGTGCCCGTGTGTGGCTATTATGGAACCCCGAGCTTATATGGCCGGGTAGAATAAATATGTATACGTATATGTATATTACGCGTGCACCACTGCAGTTGGGTACGGATAACACTGAGCCTCGGTAAGGCCAGGTATGTATGACACTGAGCCTTGGTAGGGCCAGGTATGTGAAACACCGAACCTTCGTGGTCGGGTATGCTATATAAATGCTATGTATATGACATCAATATGAGTACGAATATGCTAAGTATAACGTTAAGTAAAGATTATGTATATGCTATGTATATGATATGAACATGAGTATGAATGGAAATATGGATACGCAATGGAAATGGAATGTCCCTATGGAAAGCAAGTAAGTGCCATGACGATGATACTATTATCTCCTATTCTATGCTACTTCATATGTTATCTATTATGCTCTCATATTGATGTTGATTGTTATATCCCGTATTTTGTGCATTGGGACAATTCGGTTTAACTATGATAAGTTAGAGACAAAACCATTCCGGGATACAAAGTCGGGACTTTTGACCTTCGATTTCGTTTTGAGACATAAGTTGTTCGTGAATTTGTTAGCGCGTGGAACACTTGGGAAAATTTGGGACCAAAGTGGAGATAATTGGAAGTTGAAAATCGTAAACAAGCCATGTTGGCCGTGTGGTGTGAAATTGGCTCCCGCCCCGTTTTGTGTCCCGATTTTAATTGCTCAACACACAGTGTGGGCCATGAACACATGTGCAACTCTTGTGGAAGCTTAAAAGATGACTTCTAAGTCATCTATTCTCATTCCAACACTTAGAAAAAAATAGAAGTTGAAGAACAACAAGCTTGATCTTCCTCACCAAGACCTTGAAAATTGAAGTTCAATTTGAGCCATCCCAAAAAGTATTTCGTTGATGCAAATCCAACTAATTTGAGGTCCTAAGTAACGTGAAAGTGTTATTCGGGTCATCCAACCATCTAAGTTTTCATCCTTGCAAACCACAGCCTGTTGTGAAGTTGAAGAAGAAAGGTAAGAACTAATCATGTTTTA
>NW_026717464.1:0-35079 GCF_029784015.1 Lycium ferocissimum | reverse complement strand
CCCATTCATCACCTCTTTCTATCATGTGAATTTGATTCCCTCAATGCTTCGGGAGAGAATTTGTATCTACATTTGGAGGTGTTGGCTCCAGGATAAGCTCATGATTGTCAATCATATCTTGTAGCTTGTGCCTCAAGTTTATGCAACACTTCAGTATGGCTAACTTGGTTAGAATGATAGGCACAAGTGAAATCTAGCATGTACCATCGATCCTTGGGGTTAGCAGGTTTTCGTGGGATAGCATTCATTCAATCGGTGTCTCTTAATATGGTGAACATACTAGCCCTCGATTCTGGTAAAGGAGTGAATGCTCTCATAGGTTTCTTTTGGGGTGCCTTATAGTTTGCTGCTGGAGGCTGGTTTTGGAAAGTTCGATTTTGTAGAGCTTGGTTATTGGGTGCTGGCATTTGATAACTTATTCGTGGAGCTTGGTTTCTAGGGGCTGGTATTTGGTAATTTGGTTTTGGAGTTTAGTAGCCAGGTTGTGCGTAGCACATAAACATCGAGCTATATTGGGGTGAAGTGTTTATATAGCTTGCTGGTGGAGGCGATTGGTAGTTGTCTTGATTTTTGTGGGTTATCTCTTTTCCTCGGCTTTTTGGGCCGATGGCTAGAAACATAGGCTATATCTTCTTTTCTTCTTTTTGCCACTTATAGCGCTAGGCGCACCTTCTCTATTTAGTACACTGAGAGTCCTGCCGGTCTTGAGGCCATCTTCGATGTCTTCCTCAATGGCGACTAAATCTGCAAAGAAGCTCCCTTTCATAGTCATCATTTTGTCAAAATAATCAGCTTCTTGGTACTGTATAAATACGGCTACTAGCTCAACATCAGTCATAGGTGGCAGCACACGTGCCGCCTCATCTCTCCAATGACTGGCATATTCTCTATAGGTTTGGTCTATTTCTGATGGATTTTCTCCAATGAGAAGCGGTCGGGCACATTTTTCACATTGAAGCGGAATCTCTCCATTAATGAACTTACCATCTCCTCCCATGTCTTCCATCGACTGGTGTCTTATGAGATAAACCACTCCATAGCTGTTCCTAATAGATTTTGACTGAATAATATCATAAGCAAAGCTTCGTTTCCACCACTCCAGAACAACTGGTCGCAATTAGGTCTCAAGTGGGCCCTTGGATTGCCCGACCCATTGAAATGGTCAAATTTGAGAATTTTGAAACCATCTGGCAAATCCAAGTCTAGATGTATGCACAAATCAGAGTATCTTAGCCCTTCTTTCTTCTTGGAGCCCTGCTCTAGTTCAGCAATTTTCTTCCCCATCTCCTTCTCGATTTTATGTATTCTAGCCTCAAAGAACATTTCCATGTTCTCTAGTTCTGGTGAGGAGTCAATATGGGTGATATGTTCTTGAAAGGCAACATTTGGTTGCACGGGGCAGGTTGTAGGAGTTCCTGTTGACCGAGGAGAGTGATAAGCGTTTGGGTTATGAGATGCGGTAGCATGAGCAGGTATTTAGAAAGCTGGTGTTTGGTGGGAGTAATTCCCCACATAGGTGGTGTTTCAAAGATAGTGGAGTTTGTGCCCCAATCTGAGTTTTGGAAAATGGGTGCAGGCCTTCTAGCCTCAGTATTAGTAGCATTTTCTTTTTCAACCCCCAGGCGGGCTGCTTCTTCTCTAACTTTAGATAATTGCCTTATTAGCAGCTTAACAACCTCTTCCAAAGGCATTCCAGCTACATCAACTATTGGGCTACCCTCAACTAAGGAAGTTCTGTTCTGGTTGTTGTTTGGTGGCGGAGTTCTCAGGCATGTTTTCTTCTTGTGGAGCGTTTAAGGACACTGCAGTAGCTTTTGATCGAGTAATTGGTGCCAGCGAATCGACCCCTATCTCTAAGAGATAATAACTCAAAGGCTCCCAAGTTAGTATTAGTTTAGGCATAAAATACAAAATATCACATTGTTCGCAGTTTATAGCACATAGATTCATATATCTTATTTCAAATCTTGATTGATTTACATTCTGTGGGTATTTTGTCGTTTTCTATTTTTAGGGACATTGATTTTTCGGTAAGTGGTCTTCATGGTTGATTTGCTTCTACCCATCCTGTATTAAGGGGGATTTTTAATTTTTATGATAAAAGGACCGAGTCTTAAATAGACTGCCTACGTATCCCACCAAAGGGAAATCAGGTCCGTCCGTAGTTCAGGAATACACAGAAAAGGTTTTTTTCCTATGCTACCCGAAACTTAGTTTTCTACCCTGACCAGGCCTTATGTAGGCTTCCCACGTATCTCCAACGGTACATCAAGTCGGCGTGTTTCCATTTACATTAAAGGGAAAGGGATATTTCTCTTAATTGAAAGCAGTAAAGGGATACTTAGATTTTTCTACCCAACCAATGCAAGGCAACTTTTCGTTGTCTTCTCATCTTCATCTTCTATCTTTATCTTCGTGCGACAATCCAAACGTGGCCTTCATTCATGAGGCGTTCCAATTCCATCTTGAAATCTACACATTTTTCAATGTCATGGCCAGGGTGACCATGGTGAAATACGCAAACTCTTTCTCTTGGAGGTCTTTGGCGACCCTGATAGGTTTGCGGCACTGCTCTTATCTTCTTCACACTATGCAGTACGGAGTGAATCCTAGTATATGACTCCTCGAACTTGGAGAAGTCACTTCTCCAGAACCTTACCCTCAATATCTTTTCTAGATGATTTCTCCCTTTGTCATGGGTCAGGAAAGAGTGGAGCCCCCACAATTGGCTAATTCTCCCTTGGTCAATCCATTAGACCAACTTTCTTTCCAGCACTCCACACTTATTGGTTGTATGCCCCGATTGACTTCGGTGGTAAAGACATTTTGTCAAGACCCAACCCCGTAGGCCATGACTAGTGCCCGAGCTGGACACTCGTATACACTTGTTATCTATAGTCATACACTACTAGCATGAACGAGTTGATATAAGTATAAGGGCAAAACATATGCAAGTCGAAGCTACCTATCTCCTGAAGAGTTATACCCTTTAACAGTTCATATTGCGCAAAAGCCGGTGTGTATATATACATATATAGGGAACGTCCCAACAAAACACAAGCCGAGAAGGCTACCTTCCTACACAAATGCCATGGTAAACATATATAGCTACGCAGTTTCCGACAAGGCCACTACAAATGGGTACGCCCCAAACACAAGTCATAACCATATAACAAAACAACAACCACACATAGACCCACACTTGTGACCACGGACCTCTAAGAGTGACAACGACATCATATGACGGGACGGGGCCCCGTCGTACACGAACGATAACATATGTACATATCAAAAGGTTATACCACGAAACTATGCTCCGGAATAAAGGAGCACTCTGAAATAGCTGGGTTGATATCCTAGGCTGGCGGATCTCCGAAGCGTGTGTCTGTACCTGCGGGCATTAAACGCAGCCCCCCCCCCCCCCCCCCCGAAGAAAGGGGGTCAGTACGAAATATGTACTGAGTAGGTAAAGCATGAAACATAGTAAATAGAATCATATACGAGACAAGGTGAACAGATTCAATGCAACAAACAGAGTTTCATAAAACTTGCCTTTGAACATATTTCATCCGTATCGTTCTCATATCAATGTCACTATAGTATTTCATAATCAAAGCCGCATAATCATTACGTACATAACATATATAACGTGTCCCGGCCCTACTAGTGAGGAACTCGGTAATTATAATCATAACATCATAAACATAAGCATATACGTGTCCCGCCCCCGATGGGGGCTCGGTAATAAGGAATGTGCCCTCACGGCCTCCATCTCCAAATCATCATATCATCATATCATCATCATCATCATATATATATATATATGTATAACGTGTCCTGACCCTCTAGTGAGGGACTCGGTGAATAGTATAATGGATCGGCGCACGAGAACGTACCTCGGCCCGGACTCGGTGAAGGATATAGCGGTAGCACGAGCAGAGTAATAAGCAACCACATATATATATAAAACATTTTTGAGACTCAATGAATAGTAAACCAAATCGGTTCTCGGACATTAGCATGTTACATTTTATAAAAATCAAGCATACCTATGCAATTCCTTTTAAGAATAAGAACTCCTATACATCACATACTAGCCCATCATGTAATAAATAACGAGATCATAATTCCACTATACCAACATTTTCAACATCACGGACAAATAACAATCACATGTCATACTAGAAGTTAGAGAGTGGAGTCACCCCGAGGCTCAGATTATATCTTACTTACGTCTAGGACATGCCAAACAGAAGGAAGGAATAGGCTTTGCGTACCTTTAGCGTTTAGTCGTATAATAACTTGTACTTGCTGCCCAACAACACTTATCCTATATCAAGATATCAAAAGCTACGGTTAGTCTACAAAGGATTTTAATACGCACTCTAACGCTCACAACCCCTTTCAAACAATTAGACGACGTTTCGTTCGCATTCAAACCAACTAGTGCTACAAGCTAACATTGCTAGTCATTCCTTTCCTATATCATTCCAAACTTGTTTAACATGACTTAGGGAACTTTGGACAGCTTGTATATCATACAATTCAGTCCCAAACTCACCGCCAAACAACACAAACAACATTTCCATTCTCATTTAGCAATTTTCCAGCTTTAACTTACAACGACAACAACACGTTTACAACATTCAAAACGCACAACTCTACTCCTATCATCAAAGCAGTCCACGGTTTGGACTGTTTTCCCCCTTCAACATGATTCATTTCTTTACACCTCATTTCATATATTCCATATGCATACAATACACCATAATGTCCATAACAACAACAATTAAAACTTGGCACAAAACAATCTACAATCCCCCTAAAACAGTCCCCCTTACACGGTTTCCACATTACTCCAACAACTTCCTAGTTTTCATCCATTTATCCATACAACAACACATTCAATCCACTTCCAGTACATGCACAAGAAGATTAAACATGACTCTATTAAAGCCTACAACACACGGCTCATGTAAATTTTTAGAGAACGGTCCAATATCAACATGCAACATTATAACCCAACTTTCACAATCTTTGTTCATTTACATATGTTGACACACATTCAATTCATCAACAAAACATGAAACATGAAACCAACCATGGCTTCACCAAGCTCACGGCTCACCCTTGAGTTCAACCACAACATCAATCGAACAACAACATGCACGGATTGTACATTCAAATCATCATACAACACAAGAACAATGATCATTCCTACCTTGTAACTATACTTCAATCGGCTAGCCTCCACCTTCACTTCTTGGATTTTAACACTTGTTCTTGCTATACCAATGGATTCTACACGTTAATATACCTTCAATAGAGTTGGATTACTTAGGAAAACTGAAATTTTTTTGAAGAAATTTGGACCCTCACTCTCGGCTAGCTCTAGGCCGAGAGTTTCCCTTTCTCTCTCTATGTTCTTAATCTTTGAGATGTTGAAATATATTGTATAATGAGGTATGAATCAGAATTTTGCCTTATATATGAGTTGCAAGGGTTGGACAAGTGTCCCACTTAAATTTTTGGTCAAGAATCCTTGACCATTGCACTACTATGCACGGCCAAACATGGCTTAAAATAGTGGGCAGATTTTTTGCTCCCAATCCCACTTAATAACCCACTTATGGTTGATTAATCCCTAATCTCCGATAATCTTTCCATACCAAATGAAATCTATAGGCAACTTGTGCATAGAAACGAAATCGGAAGACGAAAACCCTTACCGGGAACCCTAAAATAGCTTTGTCTTTAACTTGTCGCACTTAGCTTTACAATGTCCCAATGTAAGGATACGGGAAATAACACATTTCTTGTGGATCATGGAACGAGCACATGTTGGCAACAGATTTGAGCTTTGCGTGTACACTCAGAAATTTCCCAAAGCCTCTAAGAGTTCCCGTTTGGACATTTCTACTGGCGCACCCCAATTGTGCGATCTTGTGCCCTTGAGAACAATTGTGTATGAAACTGGAGGTTCCTCGAGCTTAGATTCGCGTGGGTCTCCATAAGCTTCATATTACACCTCACACTTTCTAAAGCATGAGCACTCCTTGTATTTCTCCGTATTAATGGAGTATCGGAGACGTCTAGTGAACATGGGAAGTATGTAATAATAAAGTAAAGGATGAATTATGATCTCGTAAGTCGTAACCGGGAAGGACAACCTTGGAACCAAAGGACATGACCCTTATCAACTATAATTAATGACAAATATCATGTATGGAAAGTTTCGGAGATTCCGGGATCAAGCAAATCGAAGAAAATAAGTTTGTCAAAAATTTGAAAAAAAAAAAGGCATAATTTTGGGTCAAATTCAGGGAGGTATATCTCCTGGTATATCAGGAGTTTTGAGGTGTTTCGAGAGCCTAAAATGAAGTTCGTTGAGTGTAGTTTCCAACACAACAAACCGTTCGTCAATACTACATCGAAGTAAGGATTTATGGGTATTTTAAAACGGACTACCAGAAGCCTGCGAACCTACGCAGAAATTCTAGAAACTACTTAAAAAGCCCACCAATTTCGACCCATCAGCCCAAACCGAATTGGACTACTATATATACCGTCTTAAGCCATCTGAATCACCTCATTTTTCACCATTTCTCATCTCCACACTTCTCTAGAAGCTCCCACAACATTCATCCAATATTCTTACACCAAGATATAGCAAATTTAGGAGTTCCTACATTAAATTGAGCTCGGGTTTTTAAGATTAACAATGAATCTCGATGAATCAAAGAAGGGCCACGACTTTGGGGCTCATATTTTCACCAAAACCGAACCTTCTAGACCATATGAGATCTCTCAAACAATTCAACCATTCCAAATCAAATCAAAAGAAGATCAAGCCATAAAACCCTTAACTAGTTCATGGAAGGAGCTTGTTCGTACTTCTAATTAAAGTTGTGGTGGATAATCTTTAGGGTGAATTATGTGAGGTGAAGTTCTTCAAGTAATAAGGTATGTTTTTCATCTTGAGATTGATAATAATTCATTTCTTTTGAGGTTTTTAATGGTTTAAAGTAAAGGAAAACATGGCATAAAGGTCATAGATAGATATGTTGATGTTATTGGCTTATGGATTCATTTTTGAAGGATGTTTCGGATGGATTTGTATACGTTTGTCATGTAGTATCTTGAATACGTTATGGTTGATGTTGTTAATGATGTTTGGGAGTTATTTTAGAATTTGGAGGAAGTAAATATTACAGGGGAGATACTGCCCGAATTTCGGCAGATTCTAAGAGGATTTAATTTGAAGGCTTAAGACAAGCATGTGACGATAAGCATAATAATAATATGAATTCTTTTGAATGTAGATTTATGAGCTTGGGAGTATAAGCGTTAACTAGTTAAACTTAAGGCGACTGAAAAGGTAGGTTAAGGTTGTTCCTTCTTTTCTTGGCATGATTCCATATATGGTAGGAGCGTAAAGAACCTTATGATTAGAGATTTGTCAAAGTAGAGCTTGTCATATTGTGGCATAGTTTTCTAGTGTTATGTTATTCTTTCTGAGGGGCCATATCCCCTCCCTATGTCCTTAAGTTTATTGAGAGACAGAAGAGACATGTTACAGTATCAATGTTTTTCAACATATTCATGATATACTGCATGATATACATATATATATTTTTATTTAGCCTGGCAACTTGGTCAGTGAGACATTTTCTTTAGCCTGGCCACTTGGCCGACGGGTCAGTGAGATTTTTTAGTTGCCTGGCCACTTGGTCAGTGAGATATATAATAGCATTATATTGCATTTCATACGAGATAGGTCTGGTGAGATATTTAGGGCATTCTTTGGCCTCCAGATTATATTATTTTCAGTACATTTTCAGTTATTCGTTGCCTTACGTACTCAGTACATTATTTCGTACTGATGTACCTTTTGCCGGGGGGGCGCTGCGTTCATGCCCGAATGTTCAGGTAGCTAGACAGGTGATCCAGCTCAGTAGGCCTTCCGCTCAGCTACAGACGGTGCACTCCACTTGGCTCGGAGCTGCAGTCCCTTTTGGTATGCCATTTTGACATGTAATTGTGGGTATGATGGGGCCTTGTCCTGTCCTTTCTACAGCTCGTACTCCATAGAGGTCTGTAGACAGTTGTGTGTAGTTGAGATGTTATATGGCCTTGTCGGTTCTTATTTCGTTGGACAACATATGTAGCGGCCTAGTCGGCTTGCACTGCTATCCTCAGCACGTATGTATATGTATATAAATACTGGTTGCGAGTTCTTGATGCATACTGGAGTTAGTATAGCTCAGTTATAAATTATATGGGTGACCATGTTGCTCAGCGAGATGCAAGTACGAGTTTAGGGGTGCTTAGTTAGTAGTGGTCGGGCACTCGTCACGGCTCATCGGCTCGGGTCGTGACACTTCCTGCTTCAAATTAGGAATAAGCAAATTGGCATCTCCATAGGGTATGGGGCCAAGCCCTTTTTGTTGATTGAGTGGGACATAACCCCTAAGTGGCGCTTCCAGCACCTTTCCCCATTTTACCCGATTGGCAGGGTGTTGCTTATTTAGTTCCTCAACATAAGCTAGGAGAGTTTCAGCTTCTTTCATCTTTTCATTGGCTACCCTAGTGGTCTGGATAGCTTCTTTCATTCTAGAAGTAGCTAGGTCTAGGCTATCATCCCACTGTCAGTTTTCCTTAATTGTTGCTTCCCTGTCCTCATCGTCACTGACTAGATTGATGTAAGGAGAAGTTGCACTCATGCTGCCTGGAGTCTCCATTTCCTATTAGCAAATCAACCTTTTAAGAGTGGAGCTAAATTAGTTTTGTGGGTTGTCTTCTTGGATTTTCTTTTAGGTAGTGTTCGGAATGTGGACCAATCAAGAGTTTTAATCATGTATATGATTTTCATACAACAGTTATCAATATATAATTCGTTTCTCTATAACTCATTACTCAAAGGCTACTAATGCATGAAGTAAAATTGTGCCATATGCAAAATAAATTTACTGTTTCACAAAAATGAAAATCCCAATGCTTTTCATTAATAATATCTTTCCCAAGTGGGATTACAAGGCTTTAATGTAAGTGAATGCAAAAAAATCAAAAGAAGTCCACTCCTCGGATTGAAATCTGCTCCCTCTCAGTCCGTGCCTTCTTAGCCGTTCGAAAGGCGGTCTGAATGGCTACGTGGGCTGGCATCAATGCTGTCCCGATCCACTGACCCCTCTGAACATCAGTCAATGACGTCCCTGTACCTATGGCTCCCCTAAAAAAAGTTTCAAGCCATTCTAAACTCGTCAATGAGGCATCTGCCTCGTCTGTCAAACTCTTAATTACATTTTGATCATATTTTGTTTTTGCTTGATCATTTGCTACCCTTTCTTCTGCTTGTCATTTCATTCTTCTGACCTAAATTGCCTTCGTGGCTTCCCTATCCATGGGAAATTTGTAAATGTATGGACCTGGAGTGGTAGTGTCACGACCCAACCCCGTAGGCCGTGACTAGTGCCCGAGCTGGGCACCCAAACACAATCACTGATCTGAATCACGTACATATAGCTTATACAGACACAAGTATCAAACGCTGTCTCAGATTATATCAAACTGTCTCAAACAAATCTCAAACACAACATATGTATATCAAAAGCCGACAAGGCTATCAAGTGGCGCGACGGCCCCAAAACATGTACAAAGGCTAGCCGACAAGGCTGCCACGGCGGACGGGCCGCCCAAACACAACTTACTCAACGCATCCGAACAAAACTGTACATAACCCACATCTATGTCTACAGACCTCTAATACAGAACAACAGAATCAGATGACGGGACAGGCCCCGTCGTACCCTGAATAAACATAATCATATACATCGAAAGAGTATATACCCAAAATACTGGCTCCAGAACAAAGGGAGCACTCCGAATAGCAGAATGGAAATCCTACGCCGGTGGATCACCAAAATCTGTACCTGCGGGCATGAAACGCAAATTCCCGAAGAAAGGGGGCGGCATGGAATATGTATATGTCCGAGTATGTAAAGCATGAAATACAATAGGCAGAGTCGTACTTTAAATAAGGAGTAGGAGTCATGGATACAGTAACCAGAAACCACAAAACTTACCTTCAGAACGTAATTCATACATGTTCATATCATATCCCAATCAGACAATCATTCCCGCACATGCGTATACATATAGCGTGTCCCGGCCCTCTAGCGAGAGACTCGGTAAGTAAGATCATATCATCATCCCATGTATACATACATATAGCGTGTCCCGCCCTCAAGTGAGGGACTCGGTGTCAGCCCTCTAGTGTCCCGGCCCTCTAGTGAGGGACTCGGTGTATAGTACGTCCCGCCCCTCTAGTGAGGGACTCGGTGTATAGAATCATGTCATCATCATATACATAGCGTGTCCCGGCCCTAGGCAGTGAGGGACTCGGTGTATAGAATCGTCATATCATTATGTTATCACATATCATATCAGACTTCGTATCACATCATATTTCGGAATACACGTCATACTTCAGAATACAAAGATAGTGCACACGATAACATAACCGGCCCGACTTGGCGACAAATGTGACAATGAATGGACGAGCGAATCATAAGTTACCAATTACGCTTTAAAACATGTTCAAAGACTCGTAGGTTAATCAAAACGAACTAACATTTATAAGTCAAAACAAAATAGTCAAATCGCATTTTCTTCCGATCGTTACTCGTGAACATATCAACCCGAACTTCAGAAACCATAGTTATGTATCAAAATCATATGCGTGAGATCATTATCATAGACTAAAAAGGTAAGTAAACTGATCGTACTTGAAATCGGTATCATACTCATATCATATTCTTTCAAGAGGCGTCAGAAGTACATAAGGAAAGTCGCGGGACCCACGAACGGGTGTCGACCCGAGCCGGGCCCGCCTATGGAAAACATAATCACCATACATCATGGAATCATTTTTGGGCATATCGAGGCGATCCGGTTCTGTCTGTGAAAGTTACGGACTTTCGTAGTTTTCGGAATCATTTAGGAACAAAACTCTTTTAAAAACCAAACTTTTTTTTTGCAACTTTTGAAACTTATTCATACAAAAGACATAGGGGTCAATATTTCATCATATCATGCATACGAAGACCAAGAAACAAATAATAATCACAGACATGGTCGGATCACGAGAGTAGAATTTCCTCGAGGCTCGTATCATAACCTATTTACGACTAAGGCATGCCAAAAGAAGGAAGGGTTGCGCTTTACATACCTTGATCGCTCCCAATGCTAATCCAAACTCAAGCTAATTCCAACCTACGTCTCGGGCTGCCCAAGGTCTATAAATAAATCATAATATGCCAAACATTAGCTATAGACATTTGGGCATTTAATTCCAAATTAGCCCTTAATTCTACAAATTGGGCAGCATTTCCCCTGTAAATAGGCCAACCCCGAGAATTTAACTCGGCTAAATCAACAACAACAACAACAACAACCAACCTAGCAACATCAATAATCAATCCGAAAGGCAACATAACATTAATAACCCTCTTTTACATCATTCAACAACATTCATTATTTCAATTCAACGGCTTACATTCAAGCCAACATTATCGCTCATACATTCCAATACCAACCCAAACCCATACCAACAACATTAAAAAACATTTTAAACAATTCATACAATATTTCCAACTATCCAACAAAGGCTCCAATTTGCCCGAAAACAGCCCCAAACCCGAGAACAATATCCATAACACATTTTTAACTTCCGAATCATGATTTGCACCAACAATCCACACTCTAACAATGTCATTCCCATAAATACACAAATTACATCAAATGCACAATAGTCTCCAATTCAGCCCACAACACTTACGATATCAATTTGAGTCATTAAACTACTATCGTCAACATAGAATTCATAACGACAACTACCAAAATACTAATTAACATTAATCCATTCCTTGTCACATAATATAGTCCATTTTCGGCCAACACCATATATATACATATTGATGATTCTCATCCATTTCTTCACTCTACAACATTCAAAACATGCTAACTAAACTTCAATTCATTACTTCAACACAACACAACACACACACACACACCTACACGGCTATACACTACACACACAACCTCAACTCCAACATGCCATATTTCATAAATTTCCTCCATTTTAGCATATTACAACATGCATACAACCTTTGTAACACATAAAACATGATCAAATCTTACCTTTCTTCTTCCACTTCACAAATAGGCTAGGGTTTGCAATTGACACAACGAATGGTTGGATGACCCGAACAACACTTCCACGTTACTTAGGGACCTCAAAATAGTGGATTTGCATCAACAAAATATTTTTGGAATGGCTAGAATTGAAGTTGGTTTTTCCTTGCCTTGGCCGAGAGCCTCCTTTCTCTCTTCAACTTCTTGCTCTTTTTTTTTCTAAGTGTTGAAATGAATAAAGATGACTTAGAAGTCATCTTTTATGCTTCCACTAGTGTTATACATGTGTCCATGGCCCACACACATGTGTTGGACCAATTAAAATTGTCCACAAAGTGTGTGGGACCAATTCAAGCCACATGGCCAATTTTTCATGATTTTCAACTTTTCAATACTACAATTTTGGTCCCAAATTTTCCTAATTGTTCCATACCAACAAATTCATGAACAACTTATGTCTCAAAATAAAATCGAAGGTCAAAAGTCCCGACTTTGCGTCCCGGAATGGTTTTGTCTCTAGCTTATCATAGTTACACCGGATTGTCCCAACGTACAAAAATGCGGGATATAACAGGTAGTACCTACCAACTCAGCCTCAAGCCACTCATAGTAATCCTCGTCATGACTTGGATTATTTGGATCCTCGTCTAACTTGTCTTCTTTCATCACATTCTTCCAATCTTTCCTAGCATCTTGTATACCCTCGATATGACCCTCTTCGTAGTCTCGCACAAACTCTCCCATATCTCCCACATTTGGGATGACCTGTCTCATACCGAACTGTCTAAGTACCCTCAAAGGTGCGTAGGGTCTGATCCTCCCAATGCCCATAAATGGTAAATATGGATGTCTACAGCTCTTGACACAAACAGACTTGGAATGGAAGTCAGGCATTCTCCACCTAATGTGTTCTTCTCTTATTCTTGAAAAGAAGTGAGCCCATTATACTTTGTCTTGGACCCCACGAGCTACGGTAGCTATGCTCAAATCATTTTCCTTTCGGGCCGGACTTCGGCGGGAGGTTGAACCATTCTTATCTAAATGCTTAAGTATCCACCATTGAACCAGGAGATTGCAACCCTGTAAGTAATAATAGTGGTTGAGACACTCCCCTAAATCTCGGTATATGTCCGACAAAATGATAGGGATGATATCAAAGTACTTGGTATGCTCGTCTATTGCAACCCTCTAAGGACAGAATGAGAAACGAAGACAACCCTGTCGTCTATGGCTAGGGAAGAATTTAGTGGAAATACCATGATTCCTAGCAAACAATTAATGAAGGCTAGTGTTTGGTTGGCTTCCCAGGATTGGAATGAAGGAAACTCAAGGATGTGGTTTTCATACCCCTGTTTGGACGAATACCTCCCATACAGCTCCCTAAAGGCTATTGTGGGCCCCTGTGCCCAGTTAGCTTTGTTGACAGCAAACATGTCTTTGATTTCTTTTGGGGTAGGTTTGTGAGGGATGAGGATATTTTGAGCTAACTTCTTTTTGGATTTGTTGGCGCTTTCCAAGACATCTCTAATTTCTTCTAAGGTGGGAGTCATCTCTATTTCTCCAAATCTGAACACCATTCTGTCATTATCCCAATAACTAGTAATAATCTCTAGCAAGCTCGATCCCAGCATATTCATCAACGAAGGTAGATGTCCTATGCAACCCTTTATCTCTTTTTTCTGAGCATTAGTCAAACCTTCCCACCACATTACTAAAATCGGTGGTGGGCCCACAGTCATATCAAACTTCAAATTAGGAGACATCTGCAAGACAGAACGCCGTTAGTTCCCCACCCCCAGAAACAATAATTTATTTCACATAAGGCACAATGATGCTTCCAAATAGCAAGTAGTGGGATGCAGTGCCTTCGGCTTTTACACCGTCTGAACACAGTAAGGTGTCTATCCTATCCAATTCAGGTAGGTCTGAGATACCCAAACCGGTCTATGGTCAGTATGCGCTATATCAGTAAGGATTTGGCTCCGCTCTACGCTAATTATTCTAGAGTGATTTTTCAAGCAAATGACACAGGTTACCCGAGCGGACAAGCTGGGGATGGGTGCTGTGGGACGACTGCGTGCCCACTCGGCCTTCAGAGACCACCAAAGAAAAATAGCAAAAGGGTTTTAGTGAAGGTATGACCGCAGCTCATCCCGCGTCGTCACCCTTGGAATAAAGCGTAAAATAAATGCCAGGAGTGGCGGAGTATGCATGCATGAATGACAGTTATTTTGCGGGAATTTAAACACATAAGCAGTTTATATCACTTAAACAATTTATATCACACAAAACAAATAAATTATTGGAACCCTTATGGTTAGAACCTTAAATTTTCCCCAGCAGAGTCGCCAGCGGTTCTATTTTTTTCGATTCGTATTTGCACTTGCCTCATTTTAATAAGGAAAGTGTCCCAGGAAAGTACAGTTATCAATCATACCGGAAAAAAGAAAAAAATATACTTTTACGTGGATGGTGCTCTAAATGGACATTATTTTTAGAGTCGCCACCTAACTTATAGGTAAGTTAGGAAAATCAGTTCGAAAAGGGTTCATTTAAAACGACTAAGTTTTAAAAGAAACCAATCTATACCAAAGTTTGGGTAAGGGTTCTGGTGATCCCCTGGGGAAAGTGTTAGGCACCACGGTATTAAGGATCCGTAAAATACGATTGACCTACGGGTTCTAATAGTATGCCTTGTACATAAATTGCTTTTGATAACAACTGCTTTTGTTTTATATTTTCGCAAATGAAGGTTAGTCATTTATGCAAAAACTACTCATTTTCAAGAAATAAAAATAGTAGAGTTTTGCCCAAAATTGGGCATTTTGGGTTTCGGACTAGAACACCTAGGTTAAAACCCGAAGGCGTTAACCTAAGTAGAACACCATGTAAGCCCACCCGAGCTTTTTAGAAAAATAAGGTTTTTAGTTTCAACTTTTATAAAAATCTCTTTGGCATACTATTATTGTCCATATGTTAATCATTTTTTACATTTTTAGATTTTTTGTTTTTTTAGTCCAAAATAGTCCAAAGTAATTTTAAGTCCATTGTCCAAATTGTCCATAGGTACGGTCCTAATTTGTCTCAATGTCCATAAAATTTATCAAGTTCTTTTTTGTCCAAAATTATAGTTTACGTTTAATAAAATGTCCATTTTTATCCATAAAGCACTTTCTGTCCCAAAATCATTTTTTTTTACACGTCAATTTTTATCAAAAAATTAATTTTATAACTTAGAAATAATTTTCTTGCAACTCTAAATTCGTGACAATTTTTAAAGGGTTCCAATAAGCATATATTGTCAAATAAATAATATCAAGTGAAGGGGTTGGGCCTACCAAGCCCAACAGAAAAATAATGCAATTTAAACTTATTCCGCTTCAAATCCGCTCCAATGCTTAGCTCGTCCATGGTTGAGGTCAACTCGATCTAATAGAGTTGGTGGGCCTCGTTGGACCCACCAACGGATAGGGGGGGTTTACAAAGTAAAAGGTATACAATAGTTAGCATTTGACTCAATCTTAAGGACATAAATTAAATTACATGGCCAATAATTAAATTACAAAACAATTGGGCCGGACCCATAATTACTAACCATCTAGGGAAAGGGACAATTATGCAAAAAGGACAAATTTTAAAATTAATCTTCAACTAACGATGCCCCCAAAACTAGCCCAAATTGTGAAACAAACATGAAGTTTTCTAAGTGTAGGACAGTGATATGCAAGATATACTAGGTGATACACCAATATATAGAGAGCTAAACCCCTTAGGGGAGCATACCCTCCATATACGCTATACGTTCCCCATATTTCTCCTTCAAAAATAACTCATCAAAACTACCCAAAAACAACATCAAACTCCCACAAAATACTCAGAACCCAGCAGTGGAACAAACTAATAGGTAAGCAAGTTTACCTTCTCAAATGAAAAGTTTTAGGCAAGTAAATCAAGCAATATTTTAGTAAAACAAATAGAAAAAGATCTATAGTTTAAGCTAAGCAAATCAGCATCCAAAATTCAATACATCAAGTAGTTTTTGAAGTCAAGAAGCTCATGATTAACCTAGTCTAAAATGAGAGCAGTTCTTAGTCAAATAGAGATTTTCAAAATTCCAGTTTGAGGGGATTAATACACAGTTTTCATAAGAACAGTTTCAAACAAGATTTTCAATTTACTTTGGCTTAATTTGAAAGATTCATAGATGACAAGCACACAAGCCTTTATAATTTCAAACTAGAGATTTCAACTTGTTTTCAAAGTTCAAATATGCACAGCCTCTTTTTGTAAACTCAAGTAAGTCAATTTTACCAGTTAAGGCAGTTTTGGACAAATATTATGTAGGAAAATTAACAACCCTCAGTTATGATGAATGCCGTACCAGTATATAACAAAGAAAGAAACAGAGATATATTTATTTGTGTTCTTGCGTGGTTTCCTTCAACATGATCATTTACAGTTCAAATAGAGTCCAAGAAATGCATAAGATCACAAAGAGGCTCAAAACTAGTTGATCACACTAGGTAGAATGGGGCGTATTAAGCTAATTAACAAGACAATACCTTCAAAATTTCTAGTCTTCAAAATTTCTAGTTACCAAGTTGTTCTTAGTTGATCATAATGCGAGTTTTATCTCAAATGAGGCAAAGGCATCCAAGTAGAAGTAATGACAAGCAACACAGACAGTTTAAGTAACTCATATGCACATAATTCCTTTTTCTTTTTTCTAAAGGTTATGTTTGGCAAATAAGCCAAATTTTAAGGACAAGTTCATGGAAATGCCAAACTACAAACTGGAATGAATAGAAACATCCAAGAGCAAGTTCTAAATTAAAATGGATCATCATGATCCCATATAACACTTAAGCAAGCAGTTTGGTTCAACTAATGAATTTCAAGGTAAATGTTGCACTTAAATCACATAATCAAACACGCTTCTTACAAGAAACTAATGCCGACATTAAAATCTCAAGGAAAGAAATTCAAGGGTGCATGATCCCTATTCTAAGTCATAGAAACACACTAGGAGGTAAACACACATAGGAAACTGTACCAAAATAGATTTGACAAGTTTATATTTTTTGAATCATTATTAGGTAAAAAGGACACTGAATTTACTTTCAATAAAACTTCACACCTTTTGAAACCATTTTCTTATTCTTAAAAGTTCAACTAGACAGATTCAGAGAAAAGGAAAAAAGTCATTTTTTGAAACAAGTGGTTAACTAAGCAACTTTAAGGAAAGACTAAATCATGGAAATAAAAAATTTTTTATTCACTCAAATCACATAGGAAAGAAAGTCATCTTTTTGGAAATTCTGAGAATGTGTAACAATTATAATACTCAACCTAGCCTATGTTGCTTATTTTTCTATAAAATGGTTCATTTCAAACATTAAATGACTTAAGTGGTTCAAAAACTAGAGTAAGTGTCAAAATGAAAGAACATTTTTACTCTGTTTTACTACTTCAACCCAAAATTTTCAAATAGCACACATAAGCATATAAAACTAAGTAGACTGCATTTTTTTTTATTTTTAAAAAAGGTCTCAATGTACTCATTAACTTTCATATTGACAACTTTTGATTTCAACATCTTTCGAACTATATATTAGAGCATTTACTGTACCACTTAGTCAAGTTAACAAGTTATAAAACTCATTTAGTTGCAACTTTTCAAAATAGTGATGATACTTAAGAAACTTCCAGAGCTTTAAACTACAAATCCATTCCTAAGTATGACTTAAGACCATCTTCACACAAAATGTAAATACACTAGTCATAAACCAAGTTATAGAAAACACTTAGCAAGTTTCAGGTCATATTTTAATAGTTTAAATAGCAACAAGATGTTAAACTCTAAGTCTCGGACCCAAATATATTCAAGATATTAGACAATTCACAAGAAAATCATTTAACCTTAACAAATAATTCCAACATTCATTTTGAAGGCAGAATCTCATTAAGCTGAGACAATTTTCACACATGGAGCAAATATATCACTAAAATGAATCAAGATGGCTAATAAAGATCACATTTGGCTAAGTTAAGGCCAAGTGAAGTCCAATATCACAAAATCCATTTCAAGGTATTAAAAATAACTTCGATCTAACTAAAATAGTTACTATTTGGTATTGTTTCATTGAAAAGGCCTCAAACATCTAAATTTCAAAAACACAACACAGAACTGAGACTATACCACCCCCCCCCCCCCCTCTTAAACCTATTTCTTCTCATTTTAAACCTAACAAGTTATAACACCTATTTATTTATAATAAGTTCACTTTTAATTCATTCCTTATATCTTAAATAATCAAAACATGGACAGAATCATCATTGTAAGTAAGAAATTGACAGTTTATAACACTTTACATAATAAATAAGATGGCATAGTAAATATTCAAAAACTAAAAATAAAAGTAAAGGTTTAGAAAAGGATTTACCTTTTGTAGGGGCAACCTAAAGACCAAAGGGGATTGAAATTCACCTTTAAGTAATCCAAACTCCTTTTTATCTTCAAAAATCCTTTTTCTTATACTTTCTTCTTATATATGTATCTGTATATCGAGTGAATACTTATATATATAGTGTTTTGTTGACTGTTTTATATATATAATGTATATAGTGTATTTTTTTAGTATAGCTCTTAGATTTTCGCCTATGCTTTTAGATTTTTTCGGAAAAAAAAAATCTCATCTTCTTCTCATTTCTTTCTTTCTATTTATAGACTTAGCACACTTAAGGGAATCCTAGGAATAAAATGGACACCTCACCCAAATTTTCCCCCAAAACCCCAAAATTTTGTACTCTATATCAGAATTCGAAATTTTCACCTATAAGACAACAAAAATCACTACCAATTATACCCTAAAATCTACAAAAAATTCAATAAAAATCAAAAAATTTACGATAGTACGAATACAACCCATTATGTACTATTCCAATGGTACAATTGTACCAAATAGTACAATGGGGATAAAATCCCCAAATTGTGTACCCTAATCCGGATATTGCTAGGAAATTTCCCCTAGATTCTTTACTATGTCTATTAAGGTGCACAAGATGGCTAAGGGCTCGAGGCCCCGCCCATGACAACCTTAATACGTAAAGAACCCGAGTAACAACCTAATTACGCTTAAATTAAGTATGAAAAAATGAAATTCGAAGAGAAATAAACCTGGAAATCATGAGCAATCGCGATTAAGTGTAAAACCCCTCAAGAATCTGGCCAAAAACTACCCTAAGTTGCCATGAATTAAGCACAGTGAGATGAAACCCTAGAATCGCGAAAATCGCCTCAAAGAGAGACGAGGGTGCGGGTTGTGAAGAATGAGAGTTGTGGGTGTGAAGTTTGTTTTTACAAACTTCACACCCTTTATTTTTTTAAAACTTAAAACCCCTCTACTTTTAAAAATAACCAAAAGGACCCTGTCCTATTTTAATAATAATGAACTATATATTATAAATACCTATATCACTAAGTAAAATAGTTATTTAGGCAAGTTAAAATTCAAAACTCGCAAATTTGAAAAATTATCTTTAAAACAAGCCCAATATTGACATAGTTCCGGGCAGTATTTAAAAATGTGAAAAATGAGGTCAAAATGAGCCATAATTTATACGTCGTCTAAATTAACAATTTTTCCGGACTAGACGGAGCGGGATGAAAGTAAATAGCTCGTATTTCTTATATTTTTCAATTTTTCAGAAAGTAGTAATTAGACGTCATTTTGCAATTTTCTCAGGATTTTTAAAATTTTAAAATTGAAAGGAAGTATCCTTACTCCGTCTTTGACTCGGAAAATTTGAAAATTAAAATACGCGTCTTATGAGGTGAAAATTAGGTGTCAAACATGCATATCAACGTAAAAATATGCTACAAATTAACTCGTGCTCCCGGTATTCCCAACCGAAGTCATTTTGACCCAATCAATCCCCCAAAACCCCAAAGTCAAGTTTTCAACCAAGGACCCAAAATGCTCCCGAGTGCCTCCAGAACCGAACCAATCACCCTGCCAAGTTATAAATGACTCTCCAAACCTCATGGAATCGACGGAATTCCCAAAAAGGTTCGTTTGCCCAAAAGTCAACTTTTGGTCAACAGTTTTTCACTTTTTCAACTTAAGGGCTTCTAAAATCCTCAATTTTCACACGACTCTCCCGACTCCCTCGGCAACTGTGCCATCTATCCCCGCGGGTCAAAAATACTCTAACGGAGCTTGGGGAAGGGTCAACAGGGGTAAAAGGATATAAAAGTCTAAATGACCAAACGGGTCGTTACAATAATATAAACGATTTGTAAGAAAAACCCAGTGCACATAATTTATGATGGGTTGTTTCATAATTTTCTAATTGGTTTGTTTCGATTTTGTTGTTAACCAAATATATTTTCACCATACTTATGGCCAAAGGAGGTCTCTATGTACATGTCTAAAGTAGACCGATAACATGTATATGTGGACTATGACTAATACATTTGCGATCCTGAAGCTAATGTACTACTTCTTGATTATCATATGTTGTTTGCATTGTTTTCTTTATTTCTTTCTTCTTCCTTCAGATATAATTTACTTTAAATTAAAAGAAGAATGAAAATGAACTCAACCTATTCCAAAATCATTTTAAAGTAATTTTACTTATTAGAATGGGATATACGTGCAACGCACGTGTCCAGAAACTAGTAAGAGAATATATAGCGAACACGGTAATTTTAAACTTTAAATTGATAGAAGAAAAGTAGAGTAGAATAGCTAGAGAACTAATCAATTAACCAAGCCAAAGCGGCTAAAACTATTAGAGAATCAATGATGAAGCATTATTTTTTAATGTCATTATCAACAACAGTTACAGCTGCACATCTGGACCTCCAACACTGCATTTCAACAACACTGACACGGAAGAGTTATCTACTTCCTAGAAAACGTCATTTAGTAAATACTGAGGCGGGGGCGGCTCAATATGATTAGTGGCCTAAAGTCAATTTTAACGGGAGAGCTTATTTTTCCTGCTCAATATTTTTTAAAAGAAATATTAACTTATAAATTTGTTATAGGTAAAAATTAGGCCACATCCTCTCTTAACTATAGGTCTCGGGTTCGAGTCTTATAATAAAAAATATATTGCTAAGGAGCACTTCCCTCTCTAATTGATCTTGCGTGTCTCGAAATCGACCTAATCGGAAAATTCAATACAGATAGCAAATACGGGATGAAAAAAAAAATGGGGCCTAAAGCCCCAGCTTTGGTGGCTTGGCCCTCTGGCCGGCCCTGTACCCAGCACTAACTTTCCCATAAAAATCACAAATTTTTTATTTTAAATTTAATTTATTTAAACTATTAATAAGTGAGAGTTTGGATGCGACGAAGGGTATTTCGGTAAATTTGAGTTCGTGTATGGGCGAATTGGTAACTTGACTGCGTCCTCAGTAAACACGCGTCCGTTCGTTCATTCTAGAAATCTCTTCTTCACTTTTGCTTCTGCTCTTTCATCACTCTCCCTCTCTCTCACCTTTTTTGCTTCAGTTCTCTGTAGGAGTTTGTTTCTTATATCCATGTCAGCTTCTCTATCTGTTCTTACTCGTTTCTGGTTAGTTTTTGATTCCTCAAGTGTTGCATGTTGGTAATTTCTCTTAATTTTGAAATTGAAATTGAAAATTAAATTGAGGTCAATTTTGTTGAAGTTTATTTTCTCTCATTGATCTCTCTCTGTAAACCTAACCCATATCTTGCTTTGGCAGGGGCTTAGGAGGACTCTCCTTTTTGCTCTTCTTTAATCTCTCTCTCCAAATACCCTTGAGGTAAGTTCACAGTTTCCATGTCCATATTCTTAATTAGTAGGGAACATCAACTTACATTTTTTAAACGCACTTGTCTATTTATATATGAGAAGTAAGTTAGCTTATTTTTGTGCAATGTTCCAAAGGATCTATATTAGTGGCATGACATGCTCTTCTCTAGGAAGTAGTTCTAATGATATACTATGCTTATGATTGTACAGATTTACCCTAACATTCTATAGTGAATGACTATTTTTCTTCTATATTGTTTACAAAGTACTGTTCATCCGAAGAAAATGGAGGAATATGCCAAAGCATTTGCTATATTTGCTAACTGCGGTACTACTAGCCTAGGTTTTTCTATTTGTGAAAAACAATTCCAGTTAAGCTAATCCTTGTTCTTTTGCAGTCTATTCCAGCTTTGACACACATATATATAACTTTACCTTATATAAAAAGTTCTTGTTCTTGTGCAAGAAGTTCACCTTGCTAACTTTACTATAATAAATTATAATTCCTCAAAAGTCAAGTAACTAAACTTAGAGCTATAATGTACGTCTTTTTTTTTTTTTTTTTGGCACTTCCAGAGAACCGCAGGGAGCAGATTGTTATGTTCCCTTTACTTGATTTACAAGATGGGATTTCTTCTTCTATATGTTTTTTTTTTTTTGGGTATTTTTGTCTACGTGGTAATACGAAGTGTCTTTAATTCCCAGTTCTTTCACTTTCTCTCCCTTTGGTTTTTTTTAATGATGTGATTATTTGTAGTAATCATTGAAGTGGATTATGCACCCAAGATGTTTGATGATATATGCCTGACTCCTCTTATTTGCAGTAATGAAGTCCACAGGTTTTGTTTTAGGTTTGCCGTGAACTCGCACGAAGGGCAGTGATCTAGCTATAAGAGAAAGTCATAATGATCTTGAGGTAACTCAAAAATACAAGCATTTGTGGGTTCAATGCGAAAATTGTTATGGATTAAGTTATAAGAAAATTTGGAAACAAAAAATGAATATCTGTGAAGAATGTGAATATCAGTTGAAGCAATATATGCTCATCAAATCCCTGAAAATAAATCCTTCATTGAAAGATAGTAATAAGTCATGATATCTCCTATGTAATGGTGTTGAGAAAGATCAGGGCATACTCTATTTATTGCATCTTCAGCTACTTATTTTGGATCTTTTCCTTTTTCCCTCTCTTTTCGGACCTGGTTACAAATTAATATTCTACTGTTATGTCACTCATATAGGCTTGGTTGAATTAGACTTGGAGGAAACATTTGAGTATTTTGCTGAAGTAGTTTGTATGGAACGAGAATGCTAATTGAAAGGAGTTGAAACTAATAAACTTTTCGTGTTATGTGATAGCTGGTAAACTGATCAGCTACCTCCTGTGTGTTTACTTTACAAAAAGAATAGGCGGGCAGTGTATTTTTGAGGTTTATGATGCTGGAGATAGGTGGGGTATAGGATGGTTGGATCAGGGAACATATTTTCTTTTGTTAAAATGATTTCTAATGGGAAAAAAATATTTTAAGATGTGTTTGGATGAGTTCTGGCCAACCTCTACTATCCTTTCTCATTTTCCTATCTATCTTTTCTCTGGTATTCTACTTTGTTCGTTTGTATTGTTTAACTATCCTCCGGGTTTTCTGTGTATGTAATGCAGCTATAGATACGCTCTCCAAAATTCACATGCATCTTGATCGGCGAGATAAAATTGAAAATGGAGGAAGAGAATATTTCTCAGTCCTGCTAAATTTTCAAATATTCTATCTTGGTGAGGATATAAACCATTGGCTCTATTATTTTTGCATTTATGCTTTATTTTTCTTTTTAATTCACTGTATAAGCAGTTTTTTCGTTGACAAGTATATGATTTTTTCCCTTTTTAATTTTTATGGGTAGATTCTAATTCAAGTATATGCGTGTTGTTTTTACTGTTTGAACGCTTCTACACTAGCCACATCAGTTGCCATCTTGGCAAAAAGATCTAATTAAAAGGGAAGAACTTTGTGCAGTTAAGGACGATATGCCTAACCCCATAGGTGACTTTAACATAATATCTTTCCTTTTGCAAGGCCATAACTTTTGATACATAAAAATAGGTTATTTGAAAGATGTTATGCAGCGTATTCTTTATTGGGAATCTATTTGCAAATTCATTTGTATCTAAAAGAATGAAGTTTTTCTTGAAGAAAATGATTATGGATAATTCTTTCATAGTGTCCTACATTTTGATTGTGCTACAATTAGTAATGTTGCTTTGTCAAGAATTCATCATTAGCTGAAAGTTCGTCCTATCTCTTTGTCTGGTGAATCTATTTAAACAGTAGGGTATACATGATTAATTTCATTGATTTTTCTGCTTTTATTTGATATCTAGCTCAGTAAAAATGTGCATCCGGACGATCCTTCTAATATGTTTGTGAACTTAATGGTGATCAAATGTAGTACTTTGATATTTGAACTCCTTGCTAGCCTCTCTATTTTCATTGTATAAATGAAATTTGGTTTTTCTGTTTTCGTATTTTCCTAGAGATATGTGACTTCTAAAACTAGGTTGCTTTATTATTCGTTAATTCATGAGATGGATTCATTGACTCCCCTGCGTTGTTTATGCGGCACCAAGGTCATAGTATGTTGACTATGTTCTATTGTCGCTCAGAGGCATGTTCATATGAAGAGGTAAGAGAATGAAATTCTTGCTTCCCCACTAGACTATAAAAGTTTCTTCAGGTTACTTTAATTGTAATACTAATGGTCGTGATATTTCATGTATTGAAATTTTGATATTTATAGTATATAAAAGGAGTGGAAAGTTCCTACTGGTTCGGGGCATATTGGTATATTATTCATGAGGAAATGACTGCAAGAAGACAACAACATAACACGAGAGAACTTTGTCATAAAGTAAAAGGAGTGGGAGGTTCCTACTGGTTCGGGGCACATTGGCATATTATTCATGAGGAAATGGCTGCAAGAAGACAACAACGTAACATGAGAGAACTTTGATGTTTAGGTAATATTATACTCCTCTTTTCCATTTTTCAGTGTAATGATTTCTTCTACATTTATTATGTATTACATATACTTCTGATATTGAGTTTTCTATTAAAGAGTTCTATAAATGAAGAACCTTTGAGTTCCAAAATGCCTCTGCTATGTGCATTATTTCATTCAGTTCTGGTGAGTTTTTCTCTGTTGGTGCTTTTCTCATTGCACCCGATTAGCTAGCGGGATTTTAGTGCGTAATAAGTAGTTTCTCCGTACCTTTCGATAGTTTCTTGTAATTTTAATTTTACACACATGGCTACTGATATCCAGTTTGCATACTGATGCATCGAGGGTGTTCGGTAATATGCCTAAATCAACTCTTTTTAAATAGCTTTTCTCTTTTGACAGTTTTTCTATACTCCAGCAATTTGAAAGGTGACTTTCCGTTGTAAATTGAGCCATGAAATGATGAAGTGCCCTCTGCTGATAGTATACACTGTCAGTAATCAAGACGGGAACAACATTACTGACAACCCAATCTTGGACTATATCATGAAGGTGAGCTATAGTCTCCGCGCAATTTGGGTGCTATTTTATTTGTATCTACAAGGACTAATCTTTTTTTTTTTTTTTTTTTTTTTTTTTTTGGTGTTTCATTTTCAGTCTCTTGGTCCAGATTGTTTCTCTGCCTCTTCAATGAGAAGATCAGTTGGCGTTACTATAGGAATGCGCCACACCTTAATTAAGTTTAACTGAAAATGTGAGACCTGGTCTACCATCTGAAGTAAGTGCTTCCATCACTAGTCAGAGAAATAAGAGGACGTTAGCGAATACATTCCAATCATACGCGTTGCAACTTAATACTGAGACATCTCTGACAAACACTGAAGTTTCCCTTATTAAAGCATTTTCATCTCATAATCTTGTACTCACTCATGATAAATTTTGAGCCAAGCTACTAATTTTAGAGCCTAACAAGTACAGCCTCACCTACAAAAGAATACCTGTGAAAACCAAGCAAAAATTTGTTGAAAGTCTTATGGAAAATACTCATTCACGAACACTGTAGCGAATTCACATAGCTTGAGGCATGTTAATTAAGACAACATCGTCTTTAAGGATATTTCACCCGGTATGGGTGTATCTCTCAGGGATTCAACAAGCTTTCTTACTGAAATGTGAGGGAGAATGCAACAAAGATTTCACAAAGTAGAAAACCCCACACTAAAGAAGATAAGAAGAATAAGGTAGTTTTGTTCATGGTTTCTCACCCTTCGTGTAGGAAGAAGACTTCCCAATATAGAGGTAAAGTCACATGGACTATTCATCCTCAACGAACAAACCAACTTAATGCCAAAAAGAGTAATGACTAAAGGCAATTGAGAGTACTAAAGGCAACTAAGGGTGGATATAAAACTGTAGTATCTGGTCAACACGTTGGAAGAATTGAATGAGAAATAATGGTTTATTGAAGAAGTGACAATAATTGTCTTGCAATTACACAAATTGATTATTTTTGAGATATTAAAACAATTTTTATAACAATCCCCCACTTATCTCAAAAAGAATAATAAGGAATTAAGAAGTTTTGTTGGGTTTCCACATATCTCAAAAGGAAAAGAAGAAAGAACATATTGTTGGGTTTCCACATATGAGTACAATGCATCAAATCTGATGTCTCATAGACTATGAACCAGACCTAGATAAAACAAGATTATACTTACAGAACAATTGAAGTGTTTTAGAATTTCTATGAACCAAGTATTCTTTTGTAAGCCCATGGTCTTATTCTATCACATCATACTCGCACAATCTTTGTCGTTATTGCGGTTTTGCGCTAAGAGGTCATGCGCGTGTCCTGGCATTCATGGGTGCTTTAGAAATCTATCACAATTTCATAGGAGCAGCACCACTCCACACTCATATAGGTCCACCCATCAAGTGTATTCTACAGAGCAATACACCACCTATAAACGATATGGTAATGGATTAGGAGTTTATAGCTCAACCTCACCTTGCCTTGTAGTTTTGCACTATATTCACACACCATAGGAAGGGACATAATTTAATAGTGCATACTTGATCAACTAATGACTTGTTATTACCCATATGAACCTAATTCATGGGATCTCCAATCACATAGGTTAGTTACCATCATTGTTAATCTTCTCAAATGACAAAAGTCTCATTCCCTCGATGTTTCTTTTTAGTCTTGTGAATCAAGCCAAATTCACCTCGTACGTCACATAATTCATGAAAATAATTCCACCACAACAAATGCTAGTTTATCACTTTATGTCTCAAATGGATATGTTTTATTGCTATTAAAAAATTATTTTCTCACACAACTAACATTGCTTTGCAACCACAATATATAGCCAAGTTGATTTCATCTCATCCTTAATACTCATTAAAAAGTATCTTAGTCTCGTTACCAGCCAAATCTAAACCACAAACTCATATTTCACTGTGGTCCACTTGGCTGATTTTCATATTATTATCCCCCCCCCCCCCAAAAAAGGTGAACACATTATTTCTATTGGACTTTGTCTCATCTGAATAAAAAATTCAAGTATCATCGATATATGTCTCTAATATAACGAAAAATCCATTTAATACCCTGATTCGAGGTACCTCTCAAATAATTATTTTTCAAAATTAGAATTGATCTCATCATCAACATCTTCTTTCCAAAACTTTATTTTAAAAAAACATTTTGAATAACAAGATCAAATAAAATATTATCACTTTTTGAAAAATTCTCTCGACATAACTCTAGTAAGACACCATGACCCCCACATTTCAAAAAATTTAAGATAGAGGAATAATATTTTTCATAGCTCATAATAAGTACTATCATTTCTCATAAGACTCATCTTATAAATAACAAGCTAATAATATAGCTTCACCCAAAATATTATGTTCAGCCAATAACCACATTATGTCATCATCAACTAATATTTAAGAAAGTACCATTTTTATAAAAAAAAAAATGAAATGAATCAATATTACGAAGTGATCTCTCAAAAAAACAAAAAATGTACACTTGATATTGTGAACACCAAATTTTTGAGCGACATAAGTTTTTTACACCATTTTTAGCATTTAAATATTTCTTTTAGGTTTAATTAAATATTTTAATTTTTATTTCATTTTTAGTAACTTTTACTTTAAAGTCACACTTTAGGATAAGTCTTGTTTATCTTTCAAAAAAGGAAAGAAAAGAAAAATTGCAAAAAATATATTTTTCTTCTAATTTGGGTTTAATAAATAAGCTAGTGATTTTAGTATTCTTTTACTATGAACTACCTATTTAATTTTTGCTATATTTCATTGGTTTAGAAATAATTAGCTAATTTTCTTATCCTTATATTTTTATATTATTTAACTTTAATAAACAAACAAACAAACAAACAAAAAAAAAAAACAAATAACTAAAAGATACTAACCTAACATAACTTTACCACTAATCCTAAAATCCCTACACCATACGCCTGATAATTCTCAACCCAAAACAAAACCTATCCCTTAAACCCCTCAACCATAATTATCCCCCCGTTTCCCACTCCAACTCAAACTCTTCAACACACATAAACCTATATATAAATACATACACGCCTTGATGAACAGGAGGGGAGGAAGAAAACAAAAAAGAAACAGAGAAAACAGTAGAAATAGAGCAAAACAGTGAGCAAAAAAAATATAGAGAGGAAAAATACTTAGAGCAATTTAGGTGTTTCAAAATGTTTTATTCGAGTACGAGGTTTTCGTTTGAGGTTTCCGTCGAGTTCAAAGGTTTTCCGGTCGAGCTTCATTTAGTCATCTAAGATCGCTGTTTTGATTTGCAGAGACATTTGAGGTTCAATTTCAATCTCATTCTCATTTGTTCAACAACTCCTTTATTAAATATATACATATGAAGTTATTTATTTGTACGTGAATATGCATGTTGGTTTGCAACTGAGTGTCAAAATCCACCTTTACACTGTTAACTCTAAAATCGCTCAATTGCTTCATATAATTTATGTAAAGTGTTTGGCATTTTTTTTGTATATTGAAATTATGAGGTATTTGTTGTGTTGATATGTTAATTTTTTCCACGTTTATTACTGTGGGGTGTGATGAAGAAGTTTTTATTTTCAAATGTATCATTAATGGCAAAAGAGGGTATAATAGGATTTGGGACTAAATTTGTTTTGAATTCGCTAGTGGACCGAATAATTACTTTAACTGGTTTTTTTAGTTTTTGTTTTTGTTTTTAAAAAACATAAGAGATACTTGAATTGGTTTAGTTGACCCCACATTTGATAACTATGAAATGATTTAAGGACAGTAACGTTTTTTTGTTAAAAAAAAAAAAAAAAAAAAAAAAAAAAAAAAAGAAAAGAAGAAGAATTAGTACAAAAGATGAATGTTGATAAAGATTGAGATTTAGGTGAAGAATTAACTAGTGTAACGATTGCTGCTTTGTTTCGTAGTTTATCTAGGCTATCCATGAAAGTCATGTAGTTAAGAAATTAATAAAAATTAAAAAACAAAAAAGAACAGCTGCTACTAAGCTTTGGGTTATTGGATTTCTTTTGGATGGTTTGTATGTATACGTTGATGCATCATTACATACTTTTATCTGTAATCGTCATTAGCCATGCGTGGAGGGTTTGAACCAATTTGTACTTAAGTTTAATTTGCGATGGAGCAATAATTGGTCTGATAATGTTGAACGAGGTGGTCCATGGTATTGTCCTCTAAATACTTGGGGCCAACATCCATATTAAGGCCTAACTAAATTAATTATGATAAGTTTGAGCGAGATGGGATATGAATTTATTCAAGACCTATTGCAAACTCAAAAAGAAAAGAGTGGTAAAAACATTGGTAAGGGAGTGAGATAGGTTGCGAATTGGCTTCAAACCCCGTTGTAAAAGAGTGGAAAAGGGACAAATAATCCTCATGGTTTAAGCAAAGGCGAATAGGCTCAAAATTATAGGTGCGATACACAAGTTAACGTCGCGTTTACGCATCTTGACCGATGTATGTCGAAGCTGAGGTCGCAACTACGCGTCTTAGTTAAGACTAATAAAAGTTCAACAATATTTTAAGCGAATCGTAGGGATAACTAATAAATACATTCTATCCAAATAATTTAAGCCGAACACAAGTTGATAAAGCGACCGTGCTAGAACCACGGGACTTGGGGAATGCCTCATACCTTCTCCCCGATCAACAGAATTCCTTACCCGAACTTTTTTTTTCGCAGATCAATAAAATAGAGCTATTTCCTTTTGATTAGGGATTCATAAGGTGGCTTGGAACACCAAAACTCAATTCCAAGTGGTGACTCGAATAAATAAAATAATTCCTTTTCAAAACGTCACTTTAATTGGAAAAAACTCTTTTTAAATCCTTTTAAGCGGGGTGAAAAAAAGGGGTGTGACAGATGGCGACTCCTCTAGGGATAACCAGAATTCGAGCTTTGTATATTGACTTATGTTTGGCTTATGTTGTTTATTTTTTCTTGGATATTTTAGTATATATATGACTAATGTGCTCTATGCTTGCTTGTTTACTGCTTGATATTGTTGAACTGCAATATAATTGTCTTCTCTCGCGCACCCCCTATGAGTCTTCAATAGTAAACTTTGCCACAAAAACGGGAATTGCGACTACGCACCCCACTTCTGCTGAGATAAAGCCAGTGGGCCCTTGGTCCCTGGTGAAAGATTTATAATCACACATGTTTAGGATGGGTAGGACCCATAACAAAGCCGGAAAGCGCTGCTACCGGTACGTTTCCCTCACCTGACTCGAGTTGTCCGCTCATTTTACATCCAGTCTAGATACCTTTCTCCATTAGGTTTAACCTTAGTAGAACTGGAACACATACATGGTATCCCTAGTAGGCCACACTTTGTTGCATCACTTGCATTTTACCTAGTAGGGCTCGGCACAGGGGCCGGGTCCATCTAAGACAGGTACCCGTTTCTTTTGACCAACATGCGCATCATATGTGTTATTTGCAATATTATTCGGAATGACTTGTTCATTGTTGACTGGCTTTTTAGGGTGATTAGTAAAACAAAAGTCACAGACTACGTGGGTTTGATTCTCATCATCTGGTGTGATACGTAGGCAACCCTCCACGGGTTCGACCCCACCTTTAAAAAAGATATGCATCTAATCTTTTAGTGACCTGCATTTGGCCATTTTTGCCGAGATAGGTTTGAGTCCTATGAAAGTTGATAAGGGTTATGTTTGCAATAATTAATCACTTTGTGTCGCCCTTTTGTCCAAGTCAGGTCATTTGGCATAAATAGCCTCGAATTCTTTCCCGAGTTGAATAGAAGTTTATTCTTGCAAATTTAACCTTTTAGTTGGGTTTCATCCATTCAATAGGGTCATTTTTGCAAATTTATTCCTCGAATTTCTCTCCAAAATAAATAGAGGTTGATTTAATAACCTCAGTTTTCTTCTCTGGGTATAGAGTTGGTTTCTCATCTTTAGACGTTCTAATTTGGACGAACTACGCACACCTGATTCTCGTCTTGATGAGATACGTAGGCAGCTCTTTTCGGGTTCGATGATCCTTATTCAACAATTCTAAAAAAAGAGAGTTTTTATTCCTTATTCAGAAAATTCAAAAAGATTTTACCTTATTTTTAGGGTTACTCTTTGTAGAAAATTCAAACACTAAAAATGCAAAAAATATTTTCTTTTATTCCTCTGTTCATTCCTTCAAATAGTAAAAAAGAAAATTTCTTTTCTTATAAAGTTAAAAAAGAAGAAGAGAAATTCAAGAAAATAATACGTTTCCATTATCTTCACGAACTACGCACACCTGATTCTCATCCCCGTGAGATACATAGGCAGCCCTTCTTGGGTTCGGTATTCCTTAAAAAAAAAAAAAAAAAAAAAAAAGAGTTGTTATTCTTATAGATTAAAAAAAAAAAAAAAGTGAGAGAGAAAAAAAAATACCTTTTATTTCCTTATCACAGAATTTAAAGAACTATTTGTATACTTTCTTCACGAACTACGCACACCTGATTCTCATCCCCATGAGATACGTAGGCAGCCCTTCTTGGGTTCGGTATTCCTTTTTTTTTTTTTTTTTTTTTTTTAAAGAGTTGTTATTTTTATACAAAAAAAAAATCTTTTATTTCCTTATCCCAAAAAATTTAATAAATGTTTGTATACTTTTTTCCTGAACTACGTCTGACCTAATTCTTGATTTAACAAGATACGTAGGCAACCCTTTTCTTTTGGGTTCGGTCCTACAAAAAAAAAAAAAAAGGAATAAAAAAATCTCTTGACTTGGTTGGTACCAACATATTTAGGAGTGTGCATGATAAAAAACAAGTGTTAAATAATTTGGATGATAGAGAAGATCAACTTTGTTGTGGACCATAGATTCTTTTGGTACCTCTTGATTATACCTAAGTGACACTTGAGGAATTTTTTTGCTAAAATTTATGGTCAAAATTAATCCGACCTCATCGTTTCATGTGCATTGTGTGGTGAGCTTTAGATTGAAAATTCAATGACATTGCTTTGTTGATCTAGAACTTGGCCCGAATTTTTGTCGAGGCGAAATATTGAGCAACACTTGGTTTGAGAAAGGATTGTAGGCTTTCTTTAACCCGATTGTGTCTTTCAAGCCTACCAAATGACATATGATCCCTAGTGTTACCCTTTTGAGCCTAAAACCTTTTCTTTGGATAAACCACAATTTAGTCTATATCCTTTCGATTGCATAAGTGTGTTATCCCTCTTTTGGCCCCACCTCCCTGAGCGCACTAACAAAATCTAAGCTGACAAAGTGGAAAGGTGAAAAATGCAAAGGTCCAAGTAAATTACAACGACAAAAGAAAGAGCTGCAAAAAAAAAAAGAGAAGAAAAGCTCCAAAAATGGAGGAAAGCTCAAAACAAAAAGAAAGGAGAAAAGTTAAAAAAGCAGTAGCAAAGCAAATGATGATCAAGTGCAAAAATGCCAATAAAATTGAAATATAGTGTATGCTCAAGGGGAAAATAGTCACTTTATCCCAAATAAATGTCCTTCCCATCTATAAGCCTACTAGAATTGAAATTCCAATCATATAAATTTTAAACTTTGGTTCCGCCTCCATTACTAACATCATCATTTTTATATGATAAGTACTTATGTGCACTTGGTATTTATACTTTATTGATTGACTTACATAGGTTAAGTAATTTAGTTAAGTGAAAATATACATTATTCAATCACTGCTAAGTGATTGATGAATATGTTCTGACACATATTTATTAGGCATATGTTACTTAAATATAAACAAAGGCAAATTTTTATTGCGCGTATATTAAAAACTAGCAATATATGTCTGTGCGATGCACGGGCCGAACATGTTATTCATTTTAATTAGCCAATCTTTAAGGTTTGTATTTTGAGAATAACTTTTAAAAATATTCTAATTGTTATTATATATAGCAACATATACAAAATGTATTTTATGTACCATCACTTTAGTTATAATTAGAAAATGGAGTTTAAAAATTAAAAACAAAAAAATTGACTTAAATAAATAAGATTAGGACCTAAAAGTAATTAATTAAAAAGTTTTAAAAAAAAATTGAAAATTATTGTGAGGACTACAAAAGTCCCCAGGTTCGATAGCTTTTGAAAAGTAGACTTTAAAAACAAAAAACAAAAAAATTGACTTAAATAAATAAGATTAGGATATAAAAGTAATTAATTAAAAAGTTTTTAAAAAATTGGGAAATTATTGTGAGGACTACAAAAGTCCTCACATTTGCAAAAAAATTGACTTAAATAAATAAAATTAGGATATAAAAGTAATTAATTAAAAAGTTTTTAAAAAATTGGAAAATTATTGTGAGGACTACAAAAGTCCTCACATTCCCTCTTATATATAATAGTAATATTACAAGCCAATAACAAGTCCTACTTGATCCCATTCTAAGTGTTCTCACATTAGTGGATACTTACATGAAGGCCAAGCATATGGTATCTCAATTGCATGCATTAAATATCCTTCTGAGTGTGAGTTTACTTCTTGAACGTCCTAAGATATGAATGCTTCTACTGAGTGTGAATTAGGACTTTACTTGTGGTAAGGGCACTTGAAACATGAGGATAGGAAGAATTCAAAACCTCTAGTAGATGCAAGATGAATAGATCTTGTCAATACTTAGGTATGTTTGAGGTACCATATTAAACTATAGGACTCACTTCTAAGTTGACCGGCGGTTTGTCTGAGAGTAATTAATGGTAATTTCCGATGCATAATACTAATAGTTGGTGCCAACTAAGTCAAGATATGCTAAACCCATGATTTAATTTCTCTGTCTTCATCCTCTGATGCTCCTTATAAGAGACACCCTTTTGAAAAAGAAAAAGAAAAAAAAAAGAAAAAAAATATTAGCTTTTTATGAACTACGTTCGACCTGATTCTTTCTAAGGCATGTGTAACACCTCGTGCATTCGGGCTAAGATTTGTCTCATAAGACGGGGGTATAATGAACCCAATTTGAGTATTGTATAAATGGTGTTTGAAACCCAATAAAGACATGAGAAGAGCCTTTGGGCAAAGCAAAGTTGAAAGCCACTCTACTTGGCATGTTTGCAAGTGAGTTTGTAGAAGGTCTTACTTCCAACGACCATAACCCCTTTATTAATTTGGAATTTGGGAAAACTTCCTCCTTGGAAGTTGTAGATCTTTGAAATGCCTTTCCAACGGTATATTATGGAGGTCAAACCGTACATCCGTACAAAAAGTTATGCCCGTTTTACTAAAAAGTGTTCGTCAATCTACGGTGGAAACATACGAACCGTAAAATTATACGGTGGAACATACGGTCCGTACAAATTATACGGGCCGTATATTTTACCCGTATAATTGGTCCGTAATGTCCAAATCACCGGAATGGTTTTACGGTGTGATATACGGTCCGTACAAATTATACGGGACGTGAAATGGAGCGTAAAACGGGTTCGAAAGTAATTATAAAACTTCGTTTTAAGGATTTTTCACTTCATTCTTCACACCCCCAAGCCCTAGAACGACCTTATATTCTCTCCCATCATCAAGAACACCAAGGTAAGCATACTCTAATCATTCCAAG
>NW_026717463.1:0-14670 GCF_029784015.1 Lycium ferocissimum | reverse complement strand
CCCTTATAGGCAGTCCACATGGACATGTGTCCATCATGTTAGCCAATGTGCCGTCAAATCATGCTAAATCTACGACGTCACTTAAGCCTAACAATTAATAAGCAATTAGGCTCTTAATCTCACTTAGTCATCTAATCTTGGTCAATTAATCCTTATTCTTCAATAATGTTCTTATACCAAACGAAATCCATAGGCAATTGTGCATCGGAACGAAATCGGGAGGTGAAAACCCTTCCCGGGAACCCTAAAACAGCTTTGTCTTTAACTTGTCGCACTTAGCTTTATAATGTCCCAACGTATAGATACGGGACATAACAGACTGGTGCCTGCAGATTTTTCTGATTCAGTTCAGATCGCGTCGATTCGATTCGTTCAACTTCTAACTCTATAAATTGCCAGGAATATCTGATGGTGCCCTTGTACACAGGGTAAGACACTTTCTATCTCCAAAACTCAGACACGAGTCTCAATTCCAAGGGCATACCCAACTAGAAAACCATAGATTCTGCTACCATGAAAGCGAGGGGTGTGACATTCTTCCTCCCTTAGGAACATTCATCCTTAAATGTTAGAACACTCCTGGGTTTTAAAATTTTTGGAAGAGTTTCCCTGTACGTATACCAATCCATCCTGCACACAGCAACCCAAAATAATGCCACACAGGGCCCACATATTACAACATACAATACCATGGCCTCACACGACCAATCATGATAACTGAAATGAAATAATACCTGGGGGTGATGATGCCTCAGAATGAACCTCATGTACTGCTGAAAACAAATACGGGTACTTAATCTTCATCGCTTCTTCTGCTTCCCAAGTCACTTCCTCAACATTCTTATTCCTCCAAAAGACTTTAACGAAGGCTAGATCCTTGGTTCGCAACCGACGGACCTGCCTGTCCAATATAACCACTGGAACTTCTTTGTATGATAACTGCTCAGTCACCTGGATATCATCCGCTGGTACCACTCTTGAAGGATCTCCGATACATTTACGAAGCATAGATACATGATCTATGCCACCGTGCCTACAGTACAAATGATCTTATATGGCCCAATATATCGAGGGCTTAACTTACCCTTCTTGCCAAATCTCATCACTCCTTTCATAGGAGAAACTTTCAGGAACACCCAATTGCCTATCTCGAACTCTAGCTTACGTCGCCAATTATCCGCATAGAATTTATGTCGACTGCAGCTGTTAGCAATCTCTCTCTAATAACTTTCACCTTATCAACTGCTTGTTGAACTAAGTTTGGGCCTACTAATTGATTCTTCCCGACATCAAACCATCCTATGGGCGATCTACATCTCCGCCCATATAAGGCCTCATAAGAAGCCATCTGAATGCTGGAATGGCAACTGTTGTTGTATGCAAACGCGATAAGAGGTAAATGATCATCCCAACTGTCTTGAAAGTCAAGTACACAAGCTCTAAGAATATCCTCAAGTGTCAATATAGTACGCTCTGCTTGTCCATCTGTCTGTGGATGAAATGCAGTACTAAGACTCACCTGAGTCCCCAATCCTTGCTGAAAAGACTTCTAAAATTTAGCTGTGAACTGTGCTCCCCTATCTGAAATAATGGCTGTAGGAACACTATGAAGTTGTACAATCTCCTTAAGATAAAGCTTCGCGTAATCCTCAGCTGCATAAGTAGTTCTGACAGGCAACAAATGAGTTGACTTGGTAAGCCTATCAACTATGACCCATATCGAATCACGCTTCCGCTGAGTACGGGGCAACCCTGTAATAAAGTCCCTATTAATTACCTCCCACTTCCATGTTAGAATCTCTATAGTCTGCAACAGACCTCCGGGCATCTGGTGCTCCATTTTGACCTGCTGACAATTTGGACACTGAGTAACAAATTCTGCTATATCTCTCTTCATACCATCCCACCAATAAACTTCTTTGAGATCATGGTACATCTTTGTTGAGCCTGGATGAATAGAATAGCGGGAGTAATGTGCCTCCCCACAACCTGCTGACGGAGCCCTACAACATTAGGGACACATAATCTACCTCGATACCTGAGTACTCCATCGCCTGTAATCACAAAGGGTGTCTTTTCTTTCTGAGGTATTGTATCTCGGTAATGAATAAAACAGAATCCTCATACTGACGCTCCTTTATCTCTACTACCAAAGATGACACCCCTGTGTCTTGAACAGTAACCCCTGTATCACCTGAATCTATCAATCTGACTCTGAGGCTAGCTAATCGATGAACGTCACGGACCATTTCTCTTTTCTCTGGCAGCATATATGACAAGCTACCCATGGATTTATGACTAAGGGCATCGGCTACTATATTAGCTTTGCTAGGATGGTACAGAATATCCATATCATAATCCTTTAGCAACTCTAGCCATCGCCTTTGACGTAAGTTCAAATCCTTATGCTTAAAGCTGTACTGGAGACTCTTATGATCAGTACAGATGTCAACTTGGACACCGTATAAGTAGTGCCTCCATATCTTCAAAGCATGAATCACTGCCGCTAGCTCAAGATCATGGTTGGAAAATTCATCTCGTGCTTCTTCAACTGTCTAGAAGCATAAGCGACAACCTTACCGTGTTGCATCAACATACAGCCCAATCCAACACATGAAGCATCACAATATACCACATAGTCATTTGTTCATTCTGGAAGAGTCAAAACTGGTGTTGAAGTCAACTTATCCTTCAACGTCTGAAAACTCTTCTCACAAGCATCTGTCCACTGGAACTTAGCTGATTTCTGAGTTAACTAAGTCAATGGGGCTGAAAGAGAGGAGAATCCTTCTACAAACCTTCTATAATAACCTGTCAAGCCCAAGAAACTACGTATCTCCTTTGATGCCATGGGCCTTGGCCAATTCTTCATAGCCTCAATCTTTTGGGCATCAACTCTAATGCCTTCTTTTGAAATAATGTGGCCCGGAAAAGCCACAGAGTTCAACCAGAACTCACACTTAGAAAACTTGGCATACCACTCTCTTTCTCGAAGAATTCCAAGCACTGTTCGAAGATGTTCTCCATGATCAGCCTCTGACGGCGAATAAATCGGAATATCATCTACGAACACAATCACGAACAAATCTAGAAAGGTTTTGAATACACGATTCATTAAATCCGTGAATACGGCTGGGGCATTAGTTAGCCCGAACGACATAACACGAAACTCATAGTGGCCATATCTAGTCCAGAATGTCGTCTTCGAAATGTCCTCTTCCTTTACCCTGACCTGGTGATATCCTGATCTCAAGTCTATCTTCGAGAAGTATTTAGCGCCTTGCAACTGATCGAATAATTCAATGATCCTCGGGAGCGGATACTTGTTCTTTACAGTCATTCAATTGCCTATAATCAATACACATTCGCAAAGAGCCATCCTTCTTTCTTACAAATAACACCGGCGCTCCCCACGGTGATGTACTAGGCCTAATAAAGCCCTTCTCGAGCAAATCCTTCAACTGCTCCTTCAATTCTTTCAACTCTACAGGTGCCATCCTATAAGGAGGAATAGATATTGGCTGAGTGTCTGGCAATAGGTCAATAGTGAAATCAATCTCCCTCGCTGGAGGAATGCCTGGAAGCTCATTTGGAAATACTTCTGGGAACTCATTAACCACAGGAATAGACTGAAGAGTCGGCGACTCTGCTTGCACGTCTTGAACTCGAACTAGGTGAAAAATATACCCCTTTCTGATCATCTTCTCTGCCTTAAGGTAGGAAATAAACCTACCCCTAGGCGAAGTAGCATTGCCCTTCCACTCTAGGACTGGCTCGCCTGGAAACTAAAATCGAACCATCTTTGCTCTACAATCAACATTAGAATAACAAGAAGCCAACCAGTGCATGCCCATAATAACATCAAAATCAATCATATCTAACTCAACCAAATCTGCTACGATGTGGCGGTCACAAACTATGAAAACACAGTCCCAGTATACTCGCCTAGCTATAACCAGATCACCAACTGGCGTAGACACCTCAAAAGGTTTAATCAACTCGGGCTCTATCCTAAACTTTCCAGCAACAAAGGGCGTAACATATGATAAAGTGGAACCTGGATCAATGTTATACCTCGCGTTTTCAGAGCATGAGTTTGACATGTACCTCATCGTAGTAATGGGATGTTTTGAAAGGCACAAGCCATGGAGAGTACGTAACGACGAAGAGAAAGGGTGAATCACGATCTCGTAAGTCGTAATCGGGAAAGAATATTTTGAAACACGGTAACATGACCATTATTAGTGTAATAAGTGATAAATATCATGTATGGAGAATTTTGGAATATTTCGGGATTGAGCAAATTGAAGAAAATAAGTTCGACGAAAATTTGAGAAACACGGGACGGATTTTAGTCAACTTTGGAGGCGCATATCTCATAGTATATGTGGAGTTTTAAGGTGTTTCAAAATCCTAAAATGAAGTTCGTCGAGTCTAGTTTGTAATGCAACAAACCGTTCATTGATAGGACATCGGAGTAGAGAATTATAGACGTTACAAACTGAAATGTCGACGCAGAAACAGCATTCCCGCGGTACCGCTACAGTAAAACCGACTTCAGCAGTCCGTTTTAAGGGACAAAAATTTCATTTTTTTTCAGCACAAAAGTCCCAATATTTCAGAAAATTCAGCAAAAAGGAGCAAATATACCTCACAAAATGAGGATTTTGAGTGCAATTTCAAGTAATGAAGTACCAATCGAAGTCCGGCAAGAGCGCATAGTCACGAATATAATTTCATTTGGAATTAGAGGAGCATGGGAACAAGAAAATGTTGAAGAAGGTAAGTTTTAATCCTCTTTTCACATGTTATGGATGGTTTATATGTGTTGTGGTGTGTGGAAATTCATGAAATATGGTATGTTGAAGTTGGAAATGTAGGTGTTGGCCGTGTGATGTATGGAATTGGTATGGAAATGAATTAATTTTGTTTAAGGTGTTAGTTGAGTTGTCGTGATCCTTATGATGTAAATGAGGGCTAAATGGTTTAAGTTGGCAATAAAATGGATTGTAGAAGGTTATGTCATTTTAGTGTGATTTTATGATATTATGGAAAATGAAGTTGTTAGAGTATGGATTGATGTTGTTGATCATGAATTTGTAAGTAGGAAATGTGTTTGATGGTTTTGTTATATATGTAAGACTTTTGGGTGAAATATGGAATTGATGGAATTATTGAATATTGGATATATGGCTTGGAATATTCTTGGCCTATGTTTGTATGATCTTAAATTAGTGTATGAATATGGAAATATTGATATTGACTTGAAAGTGTAAAGTTGGTTTGGAAGTTGTTGCATTATTCGGAAAAGAAGACTATTTATGTTAGAATGCGTTTTAGTCGATCATTGATGACTATTGGTATTGTTGTTTGGTATGGTTGTTGCTATTTGAGCCGAGTTGAAATCTCGGGGTTGGTGTATTTACGGGGGAGATCTTTGTCGAAATTTCTATAGACAAGCATTACTTCCAACTTTGCATTCTTAAGGCTTATAAATGACATTTGGTACTTATGACCAATTGTAGATTTTGGAGAAACGGGATTCGAATTTGGAGTAGCGTAAGAGGCGGAAAAGGTATGTAAAGCCTTACCCTTCTTTCTTTTGGCATGTCTTAGGTGTGATAGGTTTGAATACGAACCCCGGGGATGACTCTACTCTTAGGAATCCGCATCTAAAGTTGCCCCTCTTTCATTCAGTAAAATTGAATTATATATGCTCTAAGTAGTTGGAAAAAATGGCCTAAACATCTGTAACTTTCACAATTGGAACCGGATTGCCTTGAAACTTTCGTAGGACGACTTCACAAGGCCTAATGTTCGTAATTTATGTTCGCCACTTCGACTTTGCCCAAGGTGGGCCCACAATGTCCCTAACTTCCATAAACGGTCTCGAATTGCTTGGAAATGGTCGTAGATGTTTTATAATGAATGATGTCCATAACGATACTTGAAAAGCATTTAATTTCTCACCACTCTGCATGTGCATACGGTTGTTAACCTTTTTATGCTAACTCAGATTTACTTGAAACGTGTTTGCGGTTTACAAATGATTTTAAGGAAGTTTGTTTTGTGTTAAAGAAAATATAGAGTTGACTTTTCAAAACCACTCCGAAGGGAGTGCGATATCTTATTATATAAGACTCTTCAAACCACTCCGAAGGGGGTGCGAGATTTTACTATTTCATTCCACCTACGACTTATGTCTACATTCCACAACGTTATTATTATTATTATTATTATTATTATTATTATTATTATTATTATTATTATTATTATGCCCGAAGGGGCTAGGATTAGTATTATGTCATGAGTGGCATGCCCGAAGGGGCCAAGGTAGCCGTATGTCACGAGTGGCATGCCCGAAGGGCTAGGAATATTATGTCGGGGCCAGCATGTCCGAAGGGGCCAGGATAGACGTATGTTGGACCGGCATGCCCGAAGGGGCTATCATTTTATTTCGGGACCGGCATGCCCGAAGGGGCCAGGATAGACGTATGTCGGGACCGGCACACCCGAAGGGGATTGACATCATTATTATCATTGTTGTTATCATTATTACTACTATTATCATTATTATTGTGCCGGAAGCGGCAATGCCCGAAGAGCCATCATTCCTACGCCGAAGCGGTACAATCCGGGCGGGACTGTTGGGATACTATATTTCAATTGTGCATTCTAGAACTGGTGTACTCTGTGTTATACCGTGTATGCTTGAAGAACGTGTGTTCAGTCGCATTATTTACTTAAGGATTGTTCTAAGACCCCGTGTGTACATTTATGTTTCCTCCAGCGAGAGGTCCGGGTAATGAGCTTGATTGTGGTTTCTTCTCTTTTAAATTAAGCTATGGTTATTATTTGTTATCGCTTTACATACTCAGTACATATCTCGTACTGACCCTCCTTCTTTGGGGCTCGTTTCATGCCACGCGAGTGCACACCGTGATGAGTAGAAGACTTTGCTAGGAGCGGTTCCAAAGTGGAATTGGCGAGCTCCATCTCGGTTCGGAGTATTGCCGAGTCAAGTACTTTTGTTATGATATTTCGTACATGTTAGAGACTTTGCAGACAGTGTCCTGTGGATTGGGCGTCGAGGAACGCGAATCGGTTATAGATGTTAAAAGGGTGTGTATTTTCAGATATTGTCAGATGGTAAAAGTTATGTGATTGACTGCAGGTTTTCATAATCTGTATAAAGACAGTGACCTCTATTTTGAAAAGTTTCATGTTTCTTAAAAATTTTCGAAATGACCGGTTTTAGTAACGCGAACGTTTAAGGGTTCGCTTGACTCTGAGGAGAGTCGGGTGCCCATCACACCCTAGTAAGGTCGGGGTGTGACAATCAATCAGTGTATAAACATCATGGGAGGAAACTGATAATATACTTGTAATAACATCAGGAGACGTCTCACGGTCCTGTCTACCAACCAATGCATACACGCGGTGCTAAGGACTGCTCGAGCTAGATGCTCTACTCCTCCCTCTACCTCGCCCTGCAGGCATCTGAAAAACATGCCCTGAAGGGCGCACTGCAGAAGAAGAACCAACTACAGACCCTGTAGACTGAACCATACCTGTATCAGCCCCCATCGGGCACTCTCTCATCCTGTGGCCTGATTGACCACAAGCATAGCAACCATCTGAGCCTAGCCGACACTGACCTGCATGTAACTTGCCACACTGGGTACACCACCACAAAGGGGGCCTCATCTGGTCTGAATTCGGTCTGTACTGAGAGCCTGATGCTCTAGAACTCTTGCCCACTCCGGAATAAGAAGGCCGATCAATCCTCAGACCTGAAAATAGTAGAGGTGCACTCCCTGCCGAATGGAATAGATACTGGGGATACTGCGGTCTCTGTCCCCCTTAGACTCACCCCCAATCTCTAAAGTCCTGGCCCTCTTGCCATGGCCCCGGTCACGTCCATGCACGATCTGTCATCCTCTGACGTTTGTGGTCCTCCAAATTCTGTGCATATGCCTGCATATGGGAGATATCCATGCCTGAATGTAATGCAAAAATCATCAAGCATCTATCAAATGTAGCCCTAGACCAGCCACAAAACGATGAAATCTATCCTCCATCTCAGCACCATGGCTGGGGCATATCTAACCAAGGAATCGAAGCACACACAATACTCCTGGACACTCATACGCTTACGCTTAATACGTAAGAACACAATAACTCGGGCTACGCCTAACCCGAGGTAAATAATGGCGAATAAAAGCATCCGAGAACTCTGCCAAACAGCTGGAGGAATTTTTCTCCCTAGCTAACTCCCAAGTCCGATACCACTGCATCGCAATATCCCGAGCTATACGAAAGCCAACCCGCCGTACTCGACCTCATCTGCGTGAATAACCCTCAAGGTCCTCTGCATACCATCAATAAAATCCTAGGGGTCCATATTTTGCTTTATGACTGAGAACGTTGGAGGACCTAACCCAAGGAAGGTCTTAACCCTTGAACTACCAGTCTTATCTGCCTGGTCAACACCAACTCCCTGTTGTTGAGCCTGAGCGGCTACTAATCTAGTCAGTAACTATATAGCATCCCTCACATCCTAGCCCGGTGCATCCGGCTGAGGAATTGGGGCAGATGTTGGAGGCGGGGTATGCGATGTCTCAGACGGCCCCTCACTCTGAATCTCATCCCCGGGCTCGTGGCACCGCCGAGTACGGCTAGTGGCCTCATCGGCCGCTTTCTTGCCCTTCTGGGCAGCTCTAGCTCTCTTGCGGGGTAGCGCTGAAGTCAGAACAATTCATCAGAAGCGAACGCTTAACACATGGCTCTATCCCACAATCTAACAGACAAAGAATGACATCATCCTAAATGTCATGTAGCCTCCGATTTATAAGTGTGGTGCACAACACGCTCATAAACAAGACTCTACTAGACACAGTTTGTAGACAACCCAAGGACGAAACTGCTCTGATACCACTTCTGTCACGACCCAAGCCGATGAGTCGTGACAAGCGTCTGACCTCTAGTGACCAAGCACCCCAATACTCATATCCGAATCTTACTAAACATCAAGGGCCCATAATGGCATAAACTAATCTCACAAAAGGGAAACATCAAAACTCTGTACAATGCGCATATATATACACAACATGCGGAAGAACGGTCTGCAAAACCAATTAGGTCACATATACTTTACACAAAAGAATAGAAGCCGACAAGGCTACATCATCTGACTACTACATACAACTCTGTCTACAGACCTCTACTAGAATGAAAGCTGTAGAAAAGACGGGACAGGGCCTAGTCATACCCATTTGCATGCACATCTAAAAAGGGTGGCATACCAAAATTGACTGCAGCTCCGGATCGAATGGAGCGCACTGATCACTGCTAGATCTAGAGGTCCTACTAAGCTGGACACCTTTCTGTCTACCTGTACCTACAGGCATGAACGCAGCCCCCCGAGCAATGGGGATTCAGTACGGATAATGTACTGAGTATGTAAGGCATAAGAACAACATATATATATATATACAAGAATCATAAATAAGATCTGAACTCATAAGCTGAAATGACTAGTACGCATGTACTTGTATGAACTAGTATACGTATACTTGCATAAATACGTGTAGCCCGACAATGCCACTGTGGGCGCATAATATGCATGCTCATTCCTATCAATGAAGGTCATACATCTATATATGTGTGCGTATATAACGCCTGATATATGTGCGTATATAACCCCAACTCCCTAAGCTTCACAACCTTGAAGAAACCCTAGAAGTAACCTTCTTCTTCACAAGCTCAGGTTTACAAGGTCCGGGTCTTGTCAAATTTTCACTAATATGATGGACATTGTTAGGAGAGAAAATATTAGGGTTTTTCTGATTTGAAATAGAGAAAAATGAGAAATAAGGTCGTGAACCACCTATTTATACTCAAAATTAAAAAGGCTACAGTGGTCCGGTTCGACGAGCGGGTCGACGACCCGTTGACGTGTCGACTGTCCGTCGACTTGCAACATCGACCTGTGCCTACAGATGCAAGGTTGCGAAACCCTGTCGACGCCGCACATTGATGGTCTGTCGACCATGTCAACGACCCGTCGACGATGACTGGTGTCTGTAGATTTTTCTTATTCAGTTCAGATCGCGTCGATTCGATTCGTTCAACTTCTAACTTTATAAATTGCCAGGAATATCTGTTGGTACCCTTGTACATGGGGTAAGACACTTTGTATCTCTAAAACTCAGACACGAATCTCAATTCCAAGAGCATACCCGACTAGAAAACCATAGATTCTACTACCATGAAAGCGAGGGGTGTAACAATAATATCATGAAACATCAAGAATTATAAGCTTTACTATCTCTAGAAATAGAATCATCATTATGGAGGACATCCATCAACAGCATCATAAGAACGTTGAGAATCATAAGCTTCTAGCATTTTTAGGAAATAGGACATTATGGATATCATGTGTAGGTTCACAACAAAGGAATCATGCCTTAAAAAAAAAAGGGTTAGCCTTAACATACCTTTACGTCTCCTTAACTACTTAACGTTCTCCTCCCAAGCCCGTAAATCTACATCTAAGAGGATTCATACTAAGATTAAGTCCTGAAAGCACTCTTAAGTTCAAACTAGGGTAATTAATGAGCTAGCGGAATTTGGGCAGCACTTCCCCTATTTTATCGACTTCACCAAATTCTAAAACAACTCCCAAAAAATAATAATAACATCAAAACTACCAAATTCAAGGAATTATATTCAAATTAATCTTAAATGAATCCAAAATCTTCTTTCAAATTCAACCTCATAGTCATCAACTTCAATTCAATACTTTGTGACTCCTCCACTTTGATTCTTTTCCTTTCCAAGAATTACTAAACCTTTAAACCAACTAAATCATATAGATAAGATGGAGAACATACCTTAGAATATAAGAAATTTACCTCACTCAACTTCTCCCAAGATCAAGTTCATCTAAACATTGAAGAGAAGCAAGAACAATCATCTTCCATCGATTATCTTGAGGTTTTGATGTTTGATCTTCTCTTTTAATGGCGTGGGAGGTTTTGAAATGTTAGAGAACCTTCAACGAACCCGCTAATAATGTGGAGAGAATAGTGTGGAAAGTGGGTATGAAGAATGGGATCTTTTGGAACTTAAAAAGGTTTTTAAAATGCTCCTCCGCTCCAACTTGCGTTGGAGATGCGGCACCACATACTCAGTATGCAACCTCATATCCCCTCCTCTTCCAGAGGGAAATGTTAGGAAGTGATGTGTGCAAATTTTGGGAGTTTTTGGCCAGTATACTGCACAAAGATACTTGGTATGCTGGAGCATATTGCCCCAGATTTTCGATTTTGGCGAAAATACGTTCTTTTCTATTCGTTTGACCTCTAAACCTTATGAAACCTTCTTGGAGCTTGTATAAAACTTCATTAACCATCTAAGGAGACCTATATATTCCTCTCAAGGTGATGCTAAGCAATGTATTAAAACACAAATGATACGAAACCTTGCCAAAACATAACTCCAATTCCAATCCTTCAACAAACTTACTTCCGCCGATTCATTTAAATCCGAAACCTTAAGGTACACACTTAAAATTATTAAATACCCTCTTAACATTGTAAGGGATTCATGTCCACTTTAGGCTTTCATTAACTTACATATAATGCAAACGACGTAAAATTTTCCAAGGTGTAACATTCTTCCCCCTTAAGAACATTCGTCCTCGAATGTTAGCTCTTAGGGATTCTACAAAATTTTGATAGAGTTTTCCTCAGAACTACACGCACTACCAACTGTCTACAACAACCCAAAATATACAAAGCCACACGGGGAGTTACAACAATAACAACAATAATAGCCCCACACGACTAAGAAATCATAAAAAGAAAGCATTACGCACCTGAAGACAATGGTAGCTCTGTCTGAACCTCCTCTGGGAGTGGAAACAAATGTAGATGCTTGGACTTCATATCTTCTTCAGCTTCCCAAGTCATTTCTTCCTTATTATTGTTTCTCCATAGAACCTTAACTGAAGTTACATCTTTAGTTCTTAGCCTCCGAACTTATCTATCTAGAATAGTAATGGGAACTTCTTCGTAGGATAATTTCTCAGTGACTTGGACATCATCTACAGGTACAATCCTAGAAGGGTCTCCAATGCACTTGTAAAGCATTGATACATGAAAAACTGGATGGACTGATTCTAAGCCTGACGGTCGATCTAACTCATAGGCCACCTGGCCCACTTTGCGTACAATCTTGTAAGGCCCAATATATCGAGGGCTAAGCTTACCTTTTTACCAAATCTCATGACGCCTTTCATAGGTGACACCTTCAAGAATACCCAGTCACCAACTTGGAACTCTAAATCTCATCGGCGATTATCTGCATAAGGCTTCTGACGACTCTGAGCTGTCAATAATCGACTCTGAATAAGCTTGACCTTCTCTACCGCTTGCTGGATCAAATCTGGCCCTACTAATTTAATCTCCCACATCGAACCATCCAATTGGTAATCTACACTTTCGCCCATATAAGGCCTCATACGGGGCCATCTAGATGCTGGAATGGTAACTATTGTTATATGCAAATTCAATGAGCGACAAACGATCAGCCCAACTACCTCCGAAGTCTAACACACATGCCCATAGCATATCTTCGACTATCTGAATAGTACATTCGGCTTTGTCTATTCGTCTGGGGGATGAAATGCTATGCTAAGACTACTTTGAGTCATCAAACCTGCTTTGGAAAGACTTTTTAAATGTATAGTAAGTCGCGCTTCTCTATCGAGATAATGGATACTGAAACACCATAGAGTCATACTATTTTCTTAATATAAAGCTTTGCATAATCTTCAGCTGAATACGTAATTCTGACAGGCAGAAAATGAGGGCGATTTTGTAAGTCTATCCACAATTACCCATATGGAATCATACTTACCCGAGAACGAGGAAAACACGTAATGAAATCCATATTAATTACTTCACATTTCAAGTTGGAATCTCCATAGCTTACAACAATCCACCGAGGCTTCGATGCTCAATCTTTACCAACCGATTAGGACATTGAGCTACGAATTAACTATATCTTTCCTTATTCCGTCCCACCAATAAATTGACTTAATATCTTAATACATCTCCGTCGTTCCCGATGAACAGAATAATTGGAGCAGTGGGCTTCTCCAAAGCTGGCGGCCAATTTTGCGGCATCAAGAACACATAACTGCCCTCGATACCTCGAGAACTCCATACTGATAGGTCTCAAATGTTGACTTTTTCTTTTGACGGTATGTATCTCTATAATGAACTAACATGGGATCTTCATACTGGCGCTCTTTTACCCTAACTACTAAAGATGAAACGGCTGAATCTTGAATAGCAATCCCCGTATTGCCCGAGTCCAATAATCAAACTCCTAGGCCAACTAACTGCTGAAGTTCACGAGCTAACTCTCTCTTCTCGGCTGAACATCACATAAGCTAACCATGGATCTATCACTAAAAGCACCGCCCATGACGTTCGCCTTCCCCGGATGATACAAATGCTACTCATAATTTTTCAAGTAGCTCAAACCATCCCTTCGCCACAAATTCAACTCCTTCGGCAAAAATACACTAGAGGATCTTATGGTCCGTATAAATATCAACATGAACGCATATAAAATAGTTCCTCCACATCTTTAATGCATGAATCATGATACAACTCTAGATCATGGGTTGGATAGTTCTCGCTCATGTTTCCATAATCGTTCAAGCATGGGGAAACAACTTTACCATGTCGCATCAATACACCAATCCCCTAGTCCAACACCTCGAGGCATCGCAATAGATAACATAGCCTTCCGATCCTTCTAGCGAAGTATCGAACCGGGGCTTTAAGTCAATCTATTATTCAACACCCACAATCGCGCTCCCTACATTCGTCTATTGAAATTTCTTGATTTACAGTCAACTTCGTCAATGGTCGCAGATAGAAGAAAACCTTCTATAAATCTTCGTAATATCTGCCAAGCCCGTGAAACTACGCACTTCAAAAGAGGGTATTGTAGGTCTCGGCCAAGTGTTCACGCCTTCAATCCTTGGTAAAGTGATATTTATTTATCGTCACCTTATTCAGTTGTTTGTAGTCGATACACATCTTCGCAACGAGCCATCTTTATTTTTTATAAATAACCCGGTGCCCCCATGGCGATGAACTTCGATTCCGTAAAGACTTTTCACGTAATCCTTCGCCTGCTCCTTCAACTCTCTCGGTCGGCGGGTGCCATTTGATAAGGGGAATAGATATTGGCGTATATATCCGTAGCACATCAATGGCAAAATCAATCTTCCGTTCAGGTGGAAGACTTGGAAGCTCATGGGAATACATCAAGGAACTATTAACCACCGGGACGAGACTAAAGAGCTTGGGCGGCTTTGCTTCTATATTTTGAACCCGGACTAAATGACAAATGCAACCTTTAGCAATCATCTTCCTTTCCTTAATATAGAAATAAACCTGCCCTCTGAAGACGCCTTGTGATACTCATTTCATCAGGAAATGATTCTCCCAAAAAATTGGAAACGAGCCATCTTCGTTCTCTACAATCCACATTGTCATAACAAGAACCGAACCAATCCATACCTATAATACCATCAAAAACTACCCTCCCACTCATCAAATGATTATGATCACAAAATACAACTAC
>NW_026717462.1:0-14795 GCF_029784015.1 Lycium ferocissimum | reverse complement strand
AAAAGGCCCCACTAGCCGAATTTTTTATTATACATTATTTTAAAGGGAGCCCCAAAGGGCTGCAATTTGTTTAATTTGAAAAACGAGGGAAAAAAGTTTTTTGAAAATTTTAAATATGTATTTTACTTTCTTTTGATTTAACCCATCACACCTTATAAGACTGGGTGTGACAGACAGTGCTTAAAAGGGACACAGTTTGTTTGTTGCCTAATGTCCGAATTGTCAACAAGTCAAAAGAGAGCATCAGAAGCCGGGAGGATTACTACAAGCTATAGAGATCCTAACTTGGAAATGGGAGGCGATTAATATAGACTTCATTACAGGCTTACCTCATTCCCGACGTTAGTATGATTCTATATGGGTGATAGTGGATAGACTCATAAAGTTCGCCCATTTTCTGCCAGTCAAAATGACGTATACAGTAGAAGATTATGCAAAATTATATATCAAAGAGATAGTGCAACTTCACCGTGTTCCAGTGTCTATTATTACGGATAGAGGAGCATAATTTACAGCTAATTTTTGGAGATCCTTCCAAGGAGGTTTGGGAACGCAGGTGAGACTTAGTACAGCATTCCATCCGCAAACTGACGGGCAGGCGGAACGCACTATCCAAACCCTTGAAGATATGCTAAGAGCATGCGTGCTAGATTTTGGAGGCAATTGGGATGATCATCTGCCACTTATTGAATTTGCGTACAATAATAGCTATCACTCTAGTATTCAAATGGCCCCATATGAAGCTGTGTACGGGAGGAAGTTTAGATCACCTATTGGATGATTTGAAGTGGGAGAGACGAAATTAGTAGGCCCAGATTTGATTCAGCAGGCGGTAGAAAAAGTCAAGCTTATTCAAGAATGACTGCTAACAGCTCAGAGTCATCAAAAATCCTATGCGGATAACCGTCGGTGAAATCTGGAATTCAAAGTCAGTGATTAGGTGTTCTTGAAAGTATCATCGATGAAAGGGGTGATGAGGTTTGTCAAGAAAGGGAAGCTTAGTCCTCGGTATATTGGATCCTACGAAATTGTACGCAAGGTAGGCCAAGTAGCGTATGAGGTGGATTTACCTCGTAATTAGAAGCACCCACCCAAAGGTTCCACGTATCCATGCTACGCAAGTGTGTTGGAGATCCTTCCAGGATCGTACTGTGGACGATGTACGAGTCACGAGAAACCGTCCTGGTGGAAGGGGCACTGCCCTATTCTGGATAGGCAAGTCCGAAGGCTTAGAACCAAGCACGTAGCTTCAATCAAAGTCCTATGGAGGAATAATAACAGAGAATCAATGACTTGGGAAGCTGAGAAAGAAATGAAGTCTAGATATCCGCATTTATTTTCGCCTTCGTAGATGCGATGATGCGAGCGAGCCATTACCCTCAGGTATGTAATGCTTCTCTAAAATGATTCCTTGACTGAATTTTAGATTGTTATGACAAGACAATAGTGGTACAGTTGCAGGGGAAACTCTGAAAAAACTCTGACAAAAATTTTGAAGTCCCTAAGAATTTAACATTCGAGGACGAATGTTCCTAAGGGGGGAGGAATGTTATATCTCGCAGTTTGGCACGTCGAAATTCGCTAAGTGACCGTCATATTATGGCGGCCGTGAGATGGTAGTCGAGGATGTACAAGGTTATATATATGTTCATCCTATGATTATCAGGGTTAAGTCTATATAATAAGTCATGGAAAGGTTAGAGGAAAGGTTGGAGGACAAGGAAATCAGAGAGCTAAGGTGGGACCCACATGTCGGGGTTTTATAAAGGATATATGAAGAGACATATGAGTGTTACATGGAAAGTTGAGCAAGTCCTAAGAAGGACCCATAAGCCAAATATGGGCATAAGCCCTCCCAAAGGACGATTTAAGGAAACATTTTCGGATGATCTAACTTGAAGAGGCCAAAACGCCATTATAAGTTTGAAATTTGGGAAAACACCAAGAATAAACGTTGTATATAATTGAATTAGCTTTCTAACCATAGGTCGTGAGCCATCACACAATATCAGGATCAAGAGTTATGACCTTTTTATTGAATGAACGAGCAGTCAGAAAAATTAGGCCTGCGTGAATGCGCCCAAAGGTGGCGCGATCGCGCTGAAGGATTTTTATGTCGGTCCAGGCAGAACCTGGACCGTTATAAAAAGGGGGTTATCCCCCATTTTTCAGCCAAAGACACCCAAAAACATCCCAAATTCTCTGGAAAATTCCCCAACCTTCCCACACCCACTTTTAAGACAAAACTAGGTATAATATCCAAATTTCGGTCCGGATAGCGTATAGTTATTGTTGCAGAATCATGTAGCGGCGTGTTGTGGCCTAAACTTAGGGTGGAAAAGTGAAGATACAATAATATTAACGGGAGGAAGGTATGGATCTCTTCCTATTTATGTTAATACCGGCTGATTTATGAAGATAGAGTGGTTTAATGATTGTATAGCGAGTTAATTAGTTATGGAAGTTGGAAAACAGTTTGTGGGCTATTTTATGGAACACTTTGATATGGGAAATGATATTATTGATGTTGATATTGTTGTTGTTGCTGTTGGTTGTTGAATTACGAATTCGGGCTAGGCACATAAACAGGGGAGATGCTGCCTGATTCTCGACAGAATATAAAATAGTTTAAATTGAAACTTGGGGTAAGTGTGTGATAAGGAGATGAACATTAGTGTGAATCCTCTCGAATATAGATTTACGAGCTCAGGCGGATAAACGTAGCCAATAGGAGGTCGAGCAGGTATGTTAAGGCTTGTCCCTTTCTTTCAAAGGCATGACTCCTATATTGTGATACCATAAATGTTTCCATACTATCCTTGGTGTCAAAGTTGGAAGTCCTTGACTCAAAGGCATGGCTCCTTTTTCTAATAATCCATACATGTTTTTTAAATGCCCGTATTTTCCAAACCAAAGGTTTATGATTATGTGAACTCTTATGATAACAACGATGAGCATGTTTTCACATGATAATGATGATGCCAAAGATGAGAATATGTCTATGATGATTACGACGAGAATGGTTTCACGTCTGAAAGTCTCAAGTTGTGAATTCAATATAAATATGAGAATATTGAGCTATTTCCTGATCCTCAATTTTATTCTTTGATAATGACTCTGTTTTCAAAAGACTTCAAAGTAGTATATGAATTGACGCCTTATGAGATTTATGACCTTATTCTATGTTTTCTCTTGAGGTTATCTTTCATTGATAGTCTCACCTTATAATAATTGTTCCTTCAAGGTGAGACATAACGATCATGATTGTTCCATAATGTAATCAGAGGTTACCGACCTTACGTCACTCCGATAGAGACATAGTTTTCTTTGGGCTCTCCTGCATGCTGTTTATATGATATATGAACATGATATATGTATATGTACATGGGGAATATAGGAAAAAGGGCGAGGCGCTATAGACACATGGCCACCTGATTAGTTGGTATTATATGACGTGATACTATCCGGACGCGGGATGCCCGGACGTGGGATATATGTGGCTAAATGGATCGGAGCCGACGTTCCTCGGCACTATCATATGTTCTATGTTATGTATACACGTATAAGAAATGTTTTTCAAAGAAAGCATTACTATGGATATATGTATATATGTGTATATATGGATCGGGCTACACGCTCCGCAAAAGACTAAGCATGCATGGTACCCGCCTAAAAGGCACTCAGATGTACAGGTTACACTTTTATCTCATGATATGCTCTATATTTCAGTCCTGTTACTATTCCTGCTTTGTATCCTTTAATATGTTATTACTCATGCCTTACATACTCAGTACTGTGCTCGTACTGACGTCCCTTATCATGGATGCTTCGTTCATGCCCGCAGGTAAACAGGTAGACGCGTCTAATCCCTAGGAGCTCCACCAGCGGCACATTGAGAGCGCTTCAGTTATTTCGAAGCTTCAGTTTATCGGTACTACTCTTGTGTACATATTTGGGCACGGTGGAATCCGGCCCCTACTTGTGGATATATGTATCTTATTTAGAGGCTCGTAGACAGACGTGTGCAGTTAGATGTTTCACAATCTTGTTCGTCCTTGTTATTGTATAATATTTTGGTAAAGCTTATTGGCATTCATTTAAGAGTATGCTATTGATGACTATGTTGAGTAAAATATGACTGTATCGTCCATATGGCCCACTCAGTAGTAAGAATAGAATGCGAGATAAGAGGTGCCCGGTATAGTAGTATCGGGTACCCGTCACGGCCTCTAGTGGGGTCGTGACAAAGTGTGCGTCCGCACACTCTCTCCACCATTTAGGGGTGGTGTTGTCCAGTGAGTACACATAAAATGGGTAGTTGGCATGCAGTGTGCGGCTGAGCACACTCAATGCGTGACCGCACACTACCCTACTTTCCCCGATTTCACGAAATCACATTCTTTTCGATTCGTTTGACCTCCAATCCTTATGGAACCTTCTTGGCACTTGTCTAGAACTTCATTAACCATCTAAGGGCCTTATATCTCTCCCTCAAAGTGATTCTAAGAAATGTGTAACTCACATGGTGTGAAAGTTTTCCAAACATGACTGAACCTAAACTTTCTCGGGCGAACTTACTTCCATTGCTTCATGTAACTCCGAAACCTAAAGGTATACAGTTAGCGTTATCGAATACCCTTCTTAACCTTACAAGGGCTTCATGTCCACTTTAGGTTTACATTGGCACGTTCATAATACGAGCGACACGAAATTTCCAAGGTGTAACATTCCTCCCCCCCTTAGGAACATTTGTCCTCGAATGTTAAACTCTTAAGGATTTTATAAAAATTTCGCCAGAGTTTCCCCTGTAGATATACCAATCGATCCTATACACAACAACCCAAAATAATGCCACACAGGGCCACATACTAAAATATACAATACCATGGCCTCACACGACCAATCACAATAATTATCAATAAAATCAATACCTGGGGATGCTGATGCTTCACACTGAGCCTCCTGGGACAACAGAAATAAGTACGGGTACATAGTCTTCATCTCCTAAGTAATCTCTTCAACATTATTGTTTCTCCAAAGCACTTTAATAGAAGCTACATCCTTAGTCCGTAATCGACGAACTTGTCTATCCAATATAGCTACAAGGATCTCCTCGTATGATAACTGCTCGGTCACCTAGATATCGTCTACTGGTACAACTCTAGAAGGATTTCCTATACACTTACGGAGCATGGACACCTGAAATACCGGATGCACAAACTCCAACTCAGAAGGTAGCTCCAACTCATATGCTACCTTACCCACTGTACGAATAATTCTATATAACCCAATGTATCGCGGGCTCAACTTACCTTTCTTGCCAAATCTCATCACTCCCTTCATAGGCAAAACTTTCAGGAAAACCCAGTCGCCTACCTCAAACTCAAAATTGTGTCGCCGATTATCGGCATAGGATTTCTGTCAACTCTGTGCTGCTAGTAATCTTTCTTGAATTGCTTTCACTTTGTCAACTGCTTGCTGTATCAAATCTGGGCCAACTAGCAGATTTTGTCCAACATCAAACCATCCTATAGGGATCTACATCTCCGTTCATATAAAGCCTCATAAGGAGCCATCTGGATACTAGAATGGTAACTGTTATTATATGTAAACTCAATAAGAGGTAAATGTTCATCCCAGCTACCTCGGAAGTCCATCACACAAGCTCTCAGCTTGTCTTCAAGTGTTTGTATAGTACGCTCCGCCTGGTCATCTATCTGCGAGTGAAATGCAGTACAAAGACTCACCCGAGTCCCCAATCCATTCTGAAAGGATTTCCAGAAGTTAGCTATGAACTGCACTTCTCTATCTGAAATAATGGTTGTAGGAATAGCGTGAAGTAACACAATCTCTCTAAGGTAGAGCTTTGCATAATCTTTAGCTGAATAAGTGGTTCTGACAGGCAGAAAGTGGGCTGACATGGTAAGCCTATCAACTATGACCCATATCGAATCATACTTTCGCTGAGTATAGGGCTAACCTGTAATGAAATCCATAGTAATTACCTCCCATTTCCATGTCGGAATCTCTATAGCCTACAATAAACCTCCAGGCTACTAATGCTCTATCTTAACTTTCTGACAATTTAGACATTGAGCGACAAACTCCGCTATATCTTTCTTCATGCCATCCCACCTATACACTTCCTTGAGATCATGATACATCTTTGTTGTGCCCGGATGGATAGAATAACGAGAATAATGGGCTTCCCCCATAACTTGCTGACGAAGGCCTGCAACATTAGGAACACATAACCTACCTCGATACCTAAGTAATCCATCCCCTATAATCACAAAGGGTGTCTTTTCTTTCTGAGGTGCCATATCTCGGTAATGGACTAAAACAGGATCCTCGTACTGACACTTCTTTATCTCCGCTACTAAAGATGACATCGATGTATCCTGAACTTTAACTCCTGCATCACCTGAGTCTATCAACCGGACTCCCAAACTGGCTAGCTGACAAACATCACTGGCTAGCTCCCTCATCTCTGGCTACAAATATGACAGGCTACCCATAGATTTACGAGTAAGAGCATCGGCTACTATATTAGCTTTTCCAGGATGGTAAAGAATATCAACATCATAATCCTTTAACAACTATAGCCATCGCCTCTGACGTAAGTTCAAGTCCTTCTTCTTAAAGATGTATTGAAGGCTCGTATGGTCGGTATAGATATCAACATGGACGCCATATAAATAATGTCTCCACATTTTCAAAGCATGGATCACCACCGCTAACTCAAGATCATGGGTCAGATAATTCTCCTCGTGCTTCTTCAGCTATCTAGAAGCATAAGCAACAACCTTACCGTGTTGCATCAAAACACAGCCCAACCCAATACCTGAAGCATTACAATAAATCACATAGCCATTTGCTCCCTCTGGAACAGTCAAGACGGGTGCTGAAGTCAACTTGTCCTTTAATATCTGGAAACTTCACTCACACACATCTGTCCACGGAAACATAGCTGATTTCTGAGTCAGCTCATTCAACGGGGCTAAAAGAGAAGAAAATCCTTCAACGAACCTTCTATAATAACCAACCAAACCCAAGAAACTATGTATCTCCGTTGGTGTCGTAGGCCTTGGCCAATTCTTCACAGCTTCAATCTTTTGAGCATCTACTCTAATGCCTTCATCTGAAATAACGTGACCCAAAAAAGCCACAGAGTTCAACCAAAACTGGCACTTGGAGAACTTGGCATACAACTCTCTATCTCGAAGAACTCTAAGCACTGATCGTAGATGTTCTGCATGCTCAGCCACTGACGGTGAATAAACCAGAATATCATCGATAAACACAATCACGAATAGATATAGGAAGGGCCTGAATACGCCATTCATCAAGTCTACGAACACTGCTGAAGCATTAGTAAACCCGAACGACATAACACGAAACTCATAGTGCTCATATCTAGTCCGGAATGCCGTTTTCGGGATGTCTTCCTCCTTCACCCTAACCTGATGATACCTCGATCTCAAGTTTATCTTCGAAAAGTATTTAGTGCCTTGTAGTTGATCAAACAAGTCATCAATCCTCGGGAGTGGATATTTATTCTTCACAGTCACTTTATTCAACTGCCGGTAATCAACACACATATAGAAGGAGCCATTCTTCTTTCTTACAAATAATACCGGCACTCTCCACATCGATATACTAGGTTTAATAAAGCCCTTCTCAAGCAAATCCTTCAATTGCTCCTTCAGTCCCTTCAATTCTGCAGGTGCCATCCTATAAGAAGAAAAAGATATTGGTTGAGTATCTAGCAATAGATCGATAGTAAAATCAATCTCTCGCTCTACAGGAATGCCTGGGAGCTCATCTGGAAACACTTCTGGGAACTCATTAACCAAAGGAGCAGACTGAAGGGTCGGTGACTCTGCTTGTACATCCTGAACCCGAAATATACCCTTTTCTAATCATCTTTCGTGCCTTAAGATAGGAAATAAACCTACCCCTCTGATACAAATCGATTTGGGGATGAAACCAAATCAACTCAAAATGAGGAAATTAAGAATAGAAAGAAATGGGATGAGGAATAGAGATAAATACTTGACCCGAATGGTAGAATTCTATAGACAAACATAGATATACGAAACCTAAATCCTTCTAATATGAACTCGAATCCACAAGAACCAAAGCAATATAAATCAAGGCAAGAAGTTAACTTGAAATCCACAAATGAACAATCTTCATGAATTCATTGGAAAATAAACGTTCTACAACCAACAATGGAATCCATCATCATATGACTAAAATAGCCCTAGAATCTACCTAACAATCTATCACTCAAAATATGAGTATCTCTCAAATATTCATCATCAAAATCTAGGTAATGAAATGAAACACAAGCTATATATACAAGCTAAGTAAAGAAGACTAATAGGCAATTACAATGCTACCCTTACCTTGTTTGGCTAGTTCTCTTAGTGCAGTCTTCAATTCAAGAATTGGCCTTCAATGGCCAAACACGCCCCTCCTTGTATAGATGGCCCTCTAATAAACCTTGCATGCATGGCCTTTTTAAAATTATAACCCTCCTTGCGAAAAGTAGGCACTTGCACAAATAGCCCTTTGTGCAAATAGCCATCTTCCGGTCTTGAATCACCCAACCTTGCAATTGTAGCTACTTTAAGAGGCAAGTCTTGGGCCTTGGACTCTTGACTTCTTCTCCCATGATATCTCCCATAGCTTGAAGGCCCTCTAATGACTCTATTTAAATGCTCCCAAAGCTCCATCCTCCTTGATTCCGCTTCCAACACAAATCCTTGGAGAAGTTTGAGTAGTTGAGTGTTTTTAGCCATTTAGGATCATATCATCCTCCCCTTCTTCAAAAGGATTCGTCCTCGAATCCGTACCTCGCAAAATATGGAAGAGAATGAGTACAAACCCTTTCACAAAACAAGCAAGGTAGTCATCATAAGGCCGTTGATAATACTAAAGTAAGCAAAGCATGCAACCAACATACTAAATGGCTCACTTTTATGATATAACCAAGCATCAAATGGATCTAGAAAGAACATGTATCCAAATAATGCCAAAGACACTTGGCTATTCAAATCATTTTGACAAAAGGGTAAATCAAAGAACCCAATGCAAATAGAAATCCCAATATGTAGGTCTATATTGGTCCTAGCAATTAAGAAGCATACATCTCCCCTTAAGTCAAGAAACAAGTGAAATCCCTCATGACTAAGTGTAATGTCACCAATAAGCCCAACCCAAGTCAAGGGTCCAATAATCACACTAGCCCACCTAAAGTAATGGATCACTCCTAAGTCATCACTGGGGTCAAATACAAAGGTATCACCCACACTAATTTGCCCACATTCCCCATGCAAGCCCAACATGAAATCAATTAATAACACTAGAAAATGATCACATGAATGGAAAGAAGTGTTACTACTATACTCAACACACCAAGAAGTTACCTTCATGGCTTTACAAAGCCCAAGAATAAGCATGAGCCAAGAATACATACCGTCTTTGAAGGAAGTACAAGTTCGGACTTCATATCCAAGTGTAGTCCAATGAGGTCCCTTCAAATGGTCTTCATCTTCAAGACTCCTCTTTTGACAAAACTTCATAAGCAAGTTAGTTAAATAATCAAGTTCATCAAGAGAGAAAGTTTTACCATTATGCTCATTCAACCTATGCCAAGCTAAGAGTAGCATCTCCTAACCCCTTAGGTTAGAAGATCTAGCATAGTCCTTCCAAGAAGTGTGATCTTTTCCTTTCAAATTTCTCCCCTTCTTTAAAGAGCACGCATCACTTTCGGAAGCCTTTTCCAAATTCGACGTTGGTCGACAAGTGGGTCACAAACCCTCAAGAATGACTTTTCATCTTCGGGGATGGTGTCAAGAGCTTCAACCATCCCATGTTTGTCATCAAGACCAAGCCCATCGTCATCCCATAGTGGGTTACTAAATATATTATAGCCTCCAAAGGTGGCTACATGCTCAACGTTGCAATACAATCCACTATGCATGGCATACTCACTAGTCATGTTGTCATCGAATAGGACATTATCTTTAAGAGAGAATAATCTATGAACAACGAAGAGTCAATGCATGCGATTCCACTCTCATAAAGACAAAGGTCACTTTTCACAACACTTTCATGCACGCGACTAGGTAAATGATCAATTATACCAACATCATCACTAAATTGAGGGTAATTAAGCACATCACAAGGTTCCTCAATTAGTGGGTCATTAAGCACATCACAAGATCGATTACTATTTTTTAATTAGTTGGAAGAATCAAAGAAATAGATTAGGAAAGATTCAAATCACTTTGGACACTTAGAAATTTTTTTAGAACTTTTCAAGAAGTCAGGCTTTTCTTCCGCTTCGCAGATGAAAAGTGGACCAAACAAATTTTTGGAACTCAACCTATCCTTGCGCTATGCGGACCGAAAGCGGACCGCTTTCCTTCCACTTAGCGGACCCAATACGCAAGTTCCTGTGACGATTTTCTTGAACTTTGGCCTGGATTTTCTGATTTTTGATGATGTAGGACCCCTCCAAACTTAGTATTTTCCTTTTTTGGGCTGATATAACACCTTTTAAACTTGTACTAGGAAAAACTTTGGATCAAAGTACCTTTTGGGTCTTCTTTTCACCTTGAAGGTTTGTAGATGAGGAAAAACATGAAGAACACCCAATTTGCAATTCAACTCCAAATCAACTCGTTTTTCCTCCAAATGGTAGATCTAGGCTCCTAATGATTAAGAGAACAAAGCCCAGTAGTTAATTTCACCAATTGAACCCTTAATCAATAAATCCACTTTTTGAATTTTAAGCTTTTGAAGGTCCTTCAATGGTGAAAATCACAAACCCTTTCCAAATCTCTTCAAATTTTGTTTCCAAGGGTTTTCCACACCAACAAACACATATCTAATATCAAAATCAACAAACAACAAAAAAAATTTGGTTGAATCAATTAAACCCCAATTGTTCTTCAAAAACCTTCAAGTTCAATAATGGTGAACTACTCCAAACTTCACCAAACCACTTCAAACTTCGGATTTAGAGATTATAGATGGAAACAAACATAGATTCCACCTCAAATCGAACAAGCAAACAACATAAAAGCAATTTTCCATTTTTTTTGGAATTTTTGATTTTTTTTTTTTAATTTTCAGATTTTGAGCCTAGGATTAGAAATTGTAGGAACAATCTCTTAGCCTATGCTCTGATACCAAATGATACGAATCGATTTGGGTATGAAACCAAATCAACTCAAAATGCAAAAATTAAGGATAAAAAGAAAGGGGATGAGGAATAGAGATAAATACTTGACCCGAATGGTAGAATTCTATAGACAAACCTAGGTATACGAAACCTAAATCCTTCTAATATGAACTCGAATCCACAAGAACCAAAGCAATATGAATCAAGGCAAGAAGTTCACTTGAAATCCACAAATGAACAATCTTCATGAATTCATTGGAAAATAAAGGTTCTACAACCAACAATGGAATCCATCATCATATGACTAAAATAGCCCTAGAATCTACCTATGTGATAATCACTCAAAATATGAGTATCTCTCAAATATTCATCATCAAAATTTAGGTAATGAAATGAAAGACAAGCTATATATACAAGCTAAGTAAAGAAGACTAATAGGCAATTACAATGCTACCCTTAATTAAGTAAGGGCCTTGTTTGGCTAGTCTTTCTTCGAGTAGTCTTTTCGAAATTGGTCTTCAATGAAAACACGCCTCCTCTTGTATAGATAGCCTCTAATCAACCACGCCATGGCCTTCTTGCAATCATAACCCTCCTTGCGTAAAGTAGCCACTTGCACAAATAGCCCTTTGCGAAAATAGCCATCTTCCGGTCTTGAATCACCCAAGCTTGCAATTATAGCCACTTTAAGAGCAAGCCTTGGGCCTTGGATTCTTGAATTCTTCTCCCATGCTATCTCCTATAGCTTGAAGGCCCTCCAATGACTCCATTTAAATGCTCCCAAAGCTTCATCCTCCATGATTCCGCTTCCAACACAAATCCTTGGAGAAGTTTGAGTAGTTGAGTCATTTGTGCCATTTAGGATCATATCACCCTCGGTGAAGTAGCATTGCCATTCCTCTAGATCGGCCCGGTCTCCACAGGGAACCGAAATCGAACTACCGTTCTGTTCAACACACAGCATAACAAGAGGCCAACCAATCCATGCCTATAATAACATCAAAATCAATCATGTCTAATTCAATCAAACCTGTTAGGGTATGGCGATTACAAACTATCACTACACAACCTCGATATATTCATTTAGCTATAACTGGATCACCAACTGGTGTAGACATCTCAAAAGGTTGAATCAACTCGGGCTCTATCCCAAACTTTAGGCAATAAATGGAGTAACATATGATAAGGTAGAGCCTGGATCAATCAGTGCATACACATCATAGGAGGAGACTGATAATATACCTATGACAACATCAGGAGACGACTCACTGTCCTGTCTACCAGCTAATGCATAAACACGATGCTGAGGCCCACTTGAGCTAGACGCTCCACTCTTCCCTCTACCATGTCCTGCTGGTACCTACGAACCTTGCCCCTAAGGGTGTGTTGCCGAAGAAGAACCAGCTACGGACACCGTGAGGGAACCATACCCCATCTCTCTCGTAGGACAACTCGCATCTGCTGACACCGGTCGGCCATAAGTATAACAAGCATTTGAATCCAGCTAACACTGACCTGCGTGTAACTTGCGACACTGGGCACACCACGGCAAAAGGGGTCTCATCTGGCTTGACTCCGGTCTATGCTGTGAACCTAAAGCTCTGGAACTGTGACCCGCTCTGAAATAAGAAGATCGATCAAATCTCGGACCTAAAAATCGTGGAGGTGCACTCCCTGCCTAATGGAATGGATACCGAGAATACTGCTGTCTCTGTCCTCCTCTGAACTCACTACCGATATCTAAAGATCTATCCCTCTTACCATGTCCCCGGTCACGCTCACGCTCTGTCCTCCGCTGACGCTTACAATTTTTTAGATTCTATGCATATGCCTGTATACGGGAAATATCCATGTCCGGCGTAATGCAGCTGTCGTACACTCATCTATCAAATATGGCCCTAGAGCAGTCACGAAATGATAAACTCTGTCCTCCATCTTAGTTACTAAGGCCGGGGCATATCTAGCCAAAGAACCGAAGTGTACAGAATACTCTGAACACTCATGCTGCCCTGCTCAATACGCAAGAACCTATCTGCTCGGGCCCGTCGGACTTCTGGTGGTAAATAATGGCGAATAAAAGCATCCGAAAACTCTCGCCAAATGGCTGGAGGGGCATTCTCTCCCCTAGATAGCTCCCATGTCTGAGACCACTATCACGACCCAACCCCGTAGGCCGTGACTAGCGCCCGAGCGGGGCACACAAACACACTTATCATACAGAATCACATACGGATGGCTTATACATACACAAATATCAGACACTGTCTCAAATCATCTCAAACACAGACATATGCATATCACAGAAGACGGCAAGGCTATCAAATGGCGCATCGGCCCAAAATATATACGAACAGGCAAGCCGCACGGCCCGAATGGGATCGCCCGGGAACATATAACGTACGAACACAGCACGTACGAAGTAGGCACAACCCACATATACGTCTACAGACCTCTAAACAGAACAACAGAATCATATGACGGGACAAGGCCCCGCCGTACCCCTGATCAAACAAATATATATACAACGGACGAATATATACCAAAATGTGGGCTCCGGAATAAAGGGAGCACTCCAAACAAAGAGGATAGGTGTCCCTGGGCGGCGGACACATAGCGTACGTGTGCACACGGGCGTGAAACGCGGCCCGAAGACGAGGGGTCGATGCAGAATATGTGCGGGCGCAAGCGAGAATACGATGAAAACAAATGCGAGTCATAATCGAAACGAGTACGGAAAATAAGTGCAATATCAAAAATACCAAAAATGTTCATTTTTGAAAATACAAATCATGCAAGGGGCTCGAGAAAATATGGTGGCCGCGCCCGTCGATGGCGCCATAACATATCATACTCCGGAGAAGATTTCATATCTCGAAACCCGACATACCGCGGTCAAAAATCCGGCGGACAATATCACATATACACACGGTGCCGTACATAACGGAGGGCTCGGCGGGCGGACACATCATAACACCAAATATACACGTTACCGACCCCGACCGCGAGAGGGGCTCGGCGAAGCCGGACACGTCATGCTCCAGAATATCATATAGTGCGCATGATACATAGTCAGAAGCCGGGACTCGGCGAAGATGCAATAACCATTGCGCGGCGGTAGAGTAACCATATGTATAAAATCATTATCATAAACTCAAAAGATAAGTAAACGATAGGTACTTGAAATCGGGATAATAGTCATATCATATCCTTTCAAAAGTCATGAAGTACATAAAGGAAAGTCGGCCGGGACCACGGATGGGTGTCGACCCGAGTCGGACCCGGCGTATGGAAAACATAGTCATCATATGCCATAAAAGCTCCTACGAACATCGAGGCAATCAAGGTCTTTTGTGAAAGTTAAATTGGTCGTAGTTCGGAAATCTTTAAAAAAAAACTTTTTTTGCAACATTTGGTCCAAAAATTCAAAAAATAAGGGGCCCAAAATTTTTATCCCTCAAGCATACGAATACCAAAAAACAAGTAAGAATCCCGGGCTGCTCGGATCGCGAAAAATAGAATTTTCCCCGAGGGTCGTGTCGCCTTTTTATAACTAAAGGGATGGAAAAGAAGGGAAAGGGGTTAACTTTACTACCTCGGT